>NC_072734.1:36500838-36593338 GCF_026930045.1 Uloborus diversus | reverse complement strand
AAAGAATCAGGAACTTTGGAATAAAAAGTTCTCTCGAACATCTATAGGGAAAGGAAAAGTGCTCGCTGTTTTCTTTTTTTTTCTGGATTTCAAAAGCATTCTGTTACGGAAGGGGGTCACGTAAATGGAACGAAAAACGTGAGTTTTGTGCATCTGCAGGTAAGGAAAAATCATGCGCGGCCCGTTCGGACCTATTCTGTGTTATGTCTCTAGTGAACTTAGTTTTGGATATTGATAGGTTTGAAGCTGTCAGTGATGAATTGCGAAATATGGAAATGCTTTTTGAATAAATATTTTGTCATGAACAATGTCACGGGATAACTGTTCGAATGGGATGTTGAAATGATAATTATAAAAGTGGATGCGTGTGAGAAGGTAACTAGAGAGTACAATAAAAGTTTATTAGTTTCCATGTATACGGGAGAGATATGGGGTCGTCAGGCATTCAAGAGTTTTACGCCTTAACATTTTTTCGGTTTTAGAGAGTTAAAATTTAACGCGGTTAAAATTTATTGATAACCTTACTAAACGTATGAGTATTCGAGGATTTTTTTATTATTTGTTTGCAAACTGGATAAAAATTTGAAACACAGTGAAGAGAAAACAAAAAGTTATAACTGTTTAGGAATTCAAGTTTAAACATTTTATATCTATGGCAAAACGGAACAATTTGACACAGATTTTTTTTAAAAAAAGTGAAACTTTTTATGCGAGGGATTTGAAATTCTGATCCGAAACCTTCATGTGTGACGAAAGTGACAAAATTGTTTTTTAAGTGTTGCCAAAAAAAAATGAAAAAAAAAAAATTAGCAATGAAATTAAAATACCTCTGGTTTTAAACTGTTGTAAAAAGCGATGAAAAATAATAGTAAATATAAAATTAATTTAACATACTAATTTCAAGGCTGAACTTAAGAAAGTATATATGTGTGAATATTGGGCATTCGGGTTGGTAAGGTTCAGAAAGAACAAGGGCGTGGTGTGAGATAAAACGTGCGGTTGGATTGACAGTTCAGAAAGTGAAAAAAGGGAAATATGAAAGTTTCACTTCTGTTGTGTGTCTTTACGATACACAATCTTTTTTTTTTTTTTTAGCAAATCGGTCTTTTTGGGGTAAATCGGTTTTAATCGGTTCAAATTAAAGCATAAATTTCCGCGAATACTGCAAACGTGAATTTCTATAGTCTTGTACACGTACCCGAAAAACGAATGTGTAATTTTTTTAAAAAATAACATGCCTGAATAGCGTTTATTTTATCTTTATCCTAAAAATAATATTTTTACTGATATTTGATCACCAATGACTAGCTAAGTTTCACTTTGGTCTTTTAGATAATGTGCAGAAATTTAATCCTATTTATATTACATATTTTTCACTAGGACTAAAATTAATCTCTTTTATTTTAAAACAAACAATACAGCAATCTAGGTTTTTAATTACCTACTTTTAATTACTTTCTTTTTTTATTCGTTTTTTAAAAGTTAAAAAGAGAGAATTCTATGCTAGATTCTTTATTATGCTTGATCCATATGATCCTCTAAATCTCTTGGGTATTGCTTATTGCGTAAACTAAAGATTTAATCTGTTTATGCTCTTTTTTTCTGGAATTTGATCTTTTTGCAAACAAAGAAATTGTTTATTGTCTCAAGTATTACTGTGTTTCTGGTAAGCATTTTTTTTTTACTAAAAGAAAGTAAGTTTATACAATGAAACACTGTTAGGCTTTTCCATTCAAAAATTTGTTGTATATATATATTTTTTTTAATACTACTTGCTATTTTGTTACTGAATTTAATATACTATATTAATAAGAAAAAATTTAGATGCCTAAAAACATTAATCTTAATTTATTTTGTTTTCAGCGTTTAGTAGAAAATCCAAGAGACCAAAATATGCTCGTTTATTTTTTATACTAGCCATCCTTAATTATGCTGGATGTACTTAATTTAATTGTGCAAGGTTTTAAGGGAAATTTCAGCTACCTTCCTGTTAGATGCCGATAAAATTACGATAGATAAATCCATATTTTACACTCTGCATCCGAGATAGAAATATTTTTATTCCATTATACTTTTGCGTAATCTCTTATATCTTGCTTAGGATTAGGGATTGCAATACCGGTATACCGGTATACCGAATACCGGTATTTAGAGCAATTTCGCAATTTCGTAATACCGGTATTTGCTAAGGTAAAGTACCGGTATTTTCGGTATTAGCTGAAAGTAATAAATTGTTTCAATTAAATAATTTTTTATTTTACTTATTAAATATATTAAATGCACATTTCTTTTTCCGGAATACAGAATCGAAATCAATCTTTTTATGTAAAAATTTGGCTTCAAAAGCACGAACTATCGGAATATCATTAAACAAAAATAGCGGAAAGATAGCAAAATGATGTTGTCTACTAGATGACGAAATGAATCGCATTTTCGTGCGTTTTTATGCACCACGTTTTCATTTTCTTCCAGTTCCCTGATCGATACTTACCCTTTTGTGAAAGCTAATTTCGAGTGGAATTTTGAATGCATTTTTTCTATGATAATTACTACTAAATCTGATAATTGATAATAAATTTTGACTAAAACTTTTTTTTGTTAGCATAACAATTGATAATTTGTTGTCACCGGTATTGGTTTGTTGTCCTGTCTCGTTTTGGCTTTATACTTGGCAAGATAATATTTAGAAATTTTATAGTGCCTTAGAAAGTTGAATAGATGTAAAGCATAATCAATTGAAACATATTTTTAGATATTTACAAACTAAATTAAAAAGAATTTTGAAAACAAAGCGAAAACGAATAAAAGAAACTAACAAGATCACATTTAGTCAAGTAAATCGTAAATTTCAAACCAAACGGCTAATAAAAAACAAACACAAACCTCTCCTGCTCAAGACAAAATTATATTAATATTAGAAAAGTAGCGTCTCTCGGAAAGAAATTACAAAAATTAAAAAAAAAAAAAAAAAAATAATTAATACGATTCAAAAGAAAGACACACACACACAAAGATCTATCCAAAAATAACACGCAAGAGACCGAATTATTTGAACATGAAGAAGTTTTGACAATTTGAGGAGGTGTGTCGTGCATTGTTAAAATTAATGCCGACCTGCGTGAATTCAGAAAGAGTAGTTTCAATGTAGAAAAGTTGAGCACTAAAATAAGTTCCAGGCTTAGAAAAAATTCAATAGATGCATTATGTTGTTTGCTGTCATAAATAATACAATTTTTACACAAAATTATGAATTGTGGCATCAAAACAATATATTAAAAGCATTTTTTGGTAAATTTTAAATACCGGTATTAATACCAGTATTACGCTTTAAAATTACCAAATACCGGTATTGAATTTTTGGTCCGGTATTTCAATCCCTATTTACGATGCTCTTTCCCAACAAAATGAGTGTCAAACAAACCATAGAATTTATATTTCTTACTCATATTTAACTTGCTAATTAGGCTTCTCATAACTATCTGTTGTAGTTTTTGAAACCAATTTGGTTGGGTGAAAAACACTTTAGACATTTTAGAGTCGAGATTCGGTTACATCAGATTTAATTTTGAAGCCCTTTTGTATAACTATATCGTCGCCTCAGAGCAACAGTAAGATATCTTAGTATTATTTCTGGGATTAGATATCTTACTGTTGCTCTGATGCTACGATATGCTCCCATCTTCTAATCTCAAACTATTACAGTTGGTTTGGCGGCTAATGTTCTCCAAAAGTTTTCTTCATAAAACTTACTTTTACAACAAGGAATCAAAAGAATTATAAAACTATACTGCCGTGAGCAGGTAAAAGGCAGTATATGCAGAAATGAGTTTTGGAATATTTGAAGAAACGCGTTTTGGTTCCAAAACTAACAATAGGGAAACGTTGGAATTTGACGTCTTTATAGCGCTTTTTTTTCCCTCGCGGGAAACCAAATAAGCAAAAAAAAAAAAAAAAAGAGGGGAAAAAATGAAAAATTAGCAGTTACAGCGGCAGTATTGTATCCTTCCCTGCTCATTTTTAAGTGAAAAAACTCTTCAGAATTCATTTTTCCTCAAAAGAAAAAAAAAGTCTAATCTCTAATTCGAACAAGAGGAACACTAACTCCGTCATGAAATACACCCCCAGCTCAATCATTCCAGGCGAGGACTGCAGTTTCGTGCTTATTAGCACTCATCAGCCCGGCTTGGGAAGTGACTGAGCTGGAGGTGGAAAACCTCCTAAGGAAGCCAAGAATGCCAAACAAACTGGTAGCTAATATATAGAATTAGCACTGACCAGACGAGTGACTGAAGCAATGGTTCGGTTCAACTCGAAGATTGAAGGCAAGGAATGGTATTTTCAGTAAGTTACACCCTAACTATTTTATTAGGGTGTAACTTTTTGTTGTATTTAACTTACTAAAAATACTAACTCCGTCACTCCAACAAATCCTTACATGGAGGCAGAAATTTTATACAAAAGTCATTTTTCAAAAATCTTTCAGCCCTTTTGATCCTTTTTGAATTTTATCCGAATGTTAGTGAGCATCAAAGTTATATTTTTAGCTGCAAACCGAACTTATTTTATTTAAACTTTATCGCTTCTAAATAAAAACATATTCCCAGAGACACGTCAAAAGGCAATTTTCAATTCTTGTTCGAATTTATTATCTCGTAAATCTTCGCTACAAAATGCAACCCACAAGAAATTCGTCTGAAACAAAGCCCCGTCTAGAATAGTTTCTTTCTCTCAGGCGGTTGCTACGACAATGACGTCACAAAAGTTAATTAACGCACGTGTGGCTGTTGCATGGCTCATTAAAGCCTAATGATCCGAGAGCAGAAGAAGAAAAAGAATATTTTTGGCACACTCCTTTTTCACAGCCTTTGGAAATTTGCTGGGGGTGAAGAAGAGAAAGAAGGGATGGTCGAAAGTGGGTGGAAAGGTTAAAAAGACAAAGGCTTATCTGGACCGTCAAACAAATACAATGAGCCGTGAAATTAACTTTATCACTTGGATGATGAATTTAGCCACTCTCCGAATCTCTGTTTCATCCAGGCGAAGTAAATCAACTTTGTTCCATTTGTGAAAACCTGCCCTTAAACACATTTTAAAGACAAAATAGTGGAACCAGACAAAAGGGTATCAACTGTCTGATTCAACTGATTTCTGTTTGGTATCGATTTCGCTGTGTAAATACATTGTTACGTTTATGCAGACTATATAAGAGAATTTTCTTTGGAGAAAATATCCCTTTGTATTGGAAGGGGTAAATAGGTCACTAATGGTCTCCGTCAGGGCAGTGGAGTCGGAGTTGGAGTCGAAGAGTTGGAGTCCGGCTTATTTTGGAGTAAAGGAGTCGGAATCAGGAGATGGCTTGAAACTCGAAGAGTCTGAGTCGGACTTTGTGAGAAAATTCGACATTTTCTCACTAAGTCGGTCACTATATCAGCGCTCGCGGAGTCGGAGTCAGACTGATTTTTTTTTTGGGGGGGGGGGGAAGTCGTGTTAGGAGTCAAAAGCCCTGAAATTCCCGCAGTTGGAATCGGAGTCGATCATTTTTGCTTCTACTCCGCAGCCTTGCCTCCGACCCCTCTCGAAAGCAAGTAATTCACTATCCGAACCGACGGATTTCGGCTTTAAATCATTTCATGCTAATTGAGTACACTATGAACCGGGATATCGAGATTGTAAGGAGACAATCCCGCTGGATCCCGGGATCTCGCGGGATTGACTTTAGTTTTCTAAAACTTAAGTTTTTAGGTCAAATAGAAAAAGTTACACTTTTTAGAAAGGACTGCTTTTATTACATTAATTACTTGCTATCTCGAATTCCGCACACCAATTTCAGAGTGCTTCAAAGTCACATCTCAATTAGCGGCTGTCGTTGGGCTCTCAAAAGTGTACTTTCAAAAAGTCCAAAGCGTCTTAACATAGCATCGCTCGTATGGGACAGAAAAAGATTTTTGAGTAAAAAATAAAGCGCTTGATGAAAACCCGTTAGATGGCTGCACTGCAGTTAGTTTTACTAGAGATTCCATAAATACAGACATTTAGCAAAGAATCTCCATAAACTTCGAGAAAAGAAACATCAATGAACCGTAGAAAAGAAAAGCCTATTTTACCTTCTAAAATATATTTTTCTTTTCTTGCGGAAGTCATGCTAGGCGTTTTTACTCATGAACAAATTTCGTACAAAAACGATGTATTTGTATATTACTCTATCCAATTTAACTTACCTTGCTGCTTCATCAACGTCGGTCATTGCATCAATGCATTTGATTCGTTACAACTGGGATGAACGCTAATTGCGTCGCAGTCTTAGTAAATAATAATAATAATAATAATAATAATAATAATTTTCGCTAATTTTACCTCTCACTGTAAAGAGGCAATTAAAAACTTGAGCAGCTTAACGTACTGCACCATTCTTATCTTCAATCAAGACTGTTATTGAAAAATGTGTTGTTTCTAAAATGTTAAATAACTTTTAATCATTTTGTAATTAATTCTCCTTATCATTTATGTTTTTGAAAGTAATATCATTTTCTCTTCAAAATTCTACTTAAAAAAGATCATTTATATGTGTTTCTTCAAATTGCAATCAACCTTAATTATGTACACAAAATGTTGATTTTGATGTTGTTACTGTGTTTTGTTAAAATTTTAATCAAGTCAGCTGTAGTTCCGGATTTCTTATATGGATGGCGTGGGAAAGTCACTCTACATCTCCCACCAAAACCGAGAAAGTCTTGTTACTATTCGAGGAAGAAGTGGAGGAGTTGTCTTCAGTTGTCTTAACGTATTGCACTGTCATGCGTGTCATCTAGAGTTTCATCCAAGTTTCTGCCACCTCTTTTAGAGGAAGCTGAGTATTGGAGATTGCTCAGCTAATTCATCCAAAATAGTTTTCAAGGTACCACCCTCATTTATAGTATTAGCTTCACAGTGACAAAGAAATCAGGGGTGCCGACCTTCTAAGAGCAAAGGGTCACCCCCTAAATATCACGAAGACCCCGCCAAAAGCAAGATCCCCACAAAAAGGGGAAAGTACCCCTTAAAAATTCCCCCCTAAAAATTCTAATGGCTCAGTTTGCGTCCCGACCCTCCTTAGGTGGGCACCCCTGACAAAATCGACAGGAACTTTCTACGGGCCAGAGAGCATTTTAAAAAAGTGTAAGGTTTTTCATTGCTTTCTTCTTCGGAAAAAAAATTGTACAATTTTAGTAAAATAAAGATTTCTAGTTAAAAATTAACTATAAGTTATAAATTTAAACTCGATCGAGTAAAATTAAAACAGAAAGCATCCAAACTGACTGCAATCGCTACTTCGAAAAAAAAAAAGACGGATACAGTGGAAACCATATGATTTATTTTTGAAAAATCAGTTTAGAAAACATATAAAAACCCATTTCTGTGAAACATTTAAGAATTTGAAACCATATACAAATGTTTTGCACGGACGATTTGTTTAAAGATTTAAAGAAGGGAAAAGGACCGGTCAAGAGAATACCTAAAATTTGGTTTATCTTGAGTTTTACTACTATCACTTTATGGAGGCAATTGTTTACAAGAAATGGAAACTGAAACTAACTCCGTCAGAAAGAAGTTGTTGTAGGACATTGTGTAACCAATCTAAGTATCGTAAGGGGACAGATAGAAAATATCAAATGAAGAAATAAATGATTTAAAAAAAAGTAGGTGACATATACCTCAATTACTTACCTTTAGAAGCTAAATGAATTGTAGCACTTTTTATTACTCACAAAGCAACCCTTAAAAAAAGAAATTCAGACACAAAAAATGCGCAAAATGTAATTATTCCCACAGTAATTTCACACGACATCTACGTTTATTGTCATTCTTTTAATGAGAATATTACGTTGGGTGTAAAAGTAATATAATTAATGAAAGGCTTGAAAAAAGTATGTTTTAAGTAAAAAATTTCTAATATTAAAATTAGCTTCAAAGTTAATGAAATTAAAAGATAGATATGTATATATCTATATGTATGATATTAGAAAAAAAAATTTGACAAGCAATTGGCAAGCAATTTGTTAGTAATTAATATTTGGCACTTTTTATTTCTAACTTAGCACCAGAAGATAGTAATTTGAGAACAAAAGAGAAAGGCAAATATTTTTTGTCATTGTGAAATATGTTTTTGAATATTGGCCCCCCTGAATTACAAACTATTATTATATTTATTTAAATCTGTAAAACTTATATTGTTCTTTCAAACTGAAATTTAATCATATACTAATATTTGATCAACTTTTGCTTCTGTGTGATAAGATTCGAAACAATGTAAAATCTTACAATAACCCATTACGAAAGTTTTATTTTTAGTTTATAATAAGTCAGCTTAGAAGAAAAAATATGAACTATAGAAAGTGCAGCAACCTCTGGATAATGGCGAATAAAAGAAGAAGAAGAAAAAAAAGGCATGGGTTGCTTCTCACACTTTCTGTATAGAGATTTAAATATCTTGCTCAAATTTTCAGACATTAATAAAACACTTTTTACTCACCCAATCAAGTTCAAATATTTTTCTTTTTATCTTGTAGTAGATGACACTTAATGGTTTTACTGATTTTTAAAATATTAATTCATTAATAAAGTGAATAATTATTTTTATATTTATATGGAAGGAAAAAAAGCCTGTTATACAAGATATTTCGCAGGGTAATTATAACTATTTTGTAAAGAGTGACTAAAATAAAATTTTTCTTCGTTGATCTAAGTAAGAATTGACTTTAATTTTGTTCCACAAAATGCTAAAATCACTCAGTTTTAAACAAGAATAAACTATTTACAATTCCTTTTAGACTGAAAAGTATCAACTCTTCAGTTGCACGAGAAAGGTGAAAAACATAAACTAAGCTCGTCTAATCTCTGGAGACAGATTAGTAATTTTTCTTAGCAGGTAAGACATTTTTTCTTCTTCTTCCGTTTTTTACCTTGTGGTTTGAATTTTTTTCTCTCATATAAATTCCACAGCATGTAACTTTTATCACACGCAGTCGTCTGGGATGATGGATCAGGTGCGAGAGTTTTCGCGGCGTGGGACACACCCGTTGCTGGAGAGCGCGTGGATCTCGTTGGGTGGTGTTCATTTGATTATGCAAATGGCCCGCGGTCGGAAACGCGATTGAGCGATTCGTGATAGGCTCGGCAAGAGAACAATAACTGGATTATTGATGATAAATGATAGAGGCCTTAATGGGGGATAGATTCACACTTTGACATATATATATATATATATATATATATATATATATATATATATATATATATATATATATATATATATATATATATATATATATATATATATATATATATATATATATATATATATATATATATATATATATATATATATATATATATATATATATATATATATATATATATATATATATATATATATATATATATATATATATGATCCTACAGTAAAGAACAAAAAACTTGCGAAAAATCAAATTTTTTGTATGTGATAACTGATCTAGTAAATCTGAAAGTTAGGTGCCACACATATCCCAAGGTCCTTAAAGGGTTGGTAAATTGGAAAGGTTGAATGGTGACAGATAAGACTACGTCTCATCATATACCCGAAAGTTTGAAAATTAGCAAGAACCTAGTTTTTCGTAATTAACTATGTAGGCTAAAGACCAGAATAATACTCATGTATCGTAGACAGAAGTAATGCCAATAAATCAACATGATATCAATAAGGGATACAATAAGATATGATGTGAAAACCTCTCAAAAAGGAAAATACAAGATACAGAATTCTGCAAAACGACAACAAAACGGTAACATATTTTCAAAAAACAAATTTGTGTACTGAAGGCATATCTTCGTGCAATAAGAATGCTGATGAGTTATTGAAGTGTGAAACTACCCTTTTAAAAAGGCTGTTCCAACTTGGTCATGAAGAAGTAATACTTTTAATCCAAAAAGAAAATTATCGACATCAAGGATTAGGCTAAAAGCCTTCTTATGTCACACTTTCGGGTTTCCAGTACCTACGGGTGTTTGTGGTTTAACCGGTTAGATAGAGCCCTGAAGACAGCTCTGTTTTTTTTATCTAGACCAGAATCCAAACAAACTTGTATCCAGCTCCCTCAGAAGTATTGATTCACTTGGAGGACTTTGTGACCACGATATTTTTAACATACTCCAGTCATTATTAACGAACACGAAGGATCTTCGACCGGCTGGCATCGAACCCGGGACCCTTCTGTTACGAGTCCGACGTCTCATAGATCAAGTTACCATTGCCCTAAAAGCGAGTTTCTGCTTTTTTGTCAAACCACATTCCGCGGTGTTGCTTGTCTTTTAGAATGTTAGTACGAGACGGCTCAGGGATTTCTTCCTCGCTTCATTTGTTGGAAATGATCTTTTAAATCAATGCGATATTCATTAGGTTTTCTTAAGAGGCTAAAAATCTTTAATTATTTTCTGATGTTTTAAATTTTTATTTTGTCCATAAGTGTGTAGCTTTTTATAGACCTCAGAAATCGCATCTCTGCTGCCTGGATTCTTCTTCTGTCGTGAGTCCATGTTTTTAAACCATGCAACTGCCGTAGCAATGGTTTGTTTCCTTCAGTTAAAAGTACTACTTTTAGTCACAGAAATTGATAGAATAAGCAAAAAAAAAAAAAAAAGGAAAAGAAAAAAAAATAACAGGGACCCAGAAAATACTTTTATTTTCCCAACAGTTATTTTTTAATTATAAGTTAAAGAAGTACATTTTAATTTGAAGGGTAAAATGATAATTTCAAGTCAAATTTAGGCTATTTCAAAGTTCAGTCCATCATAGATTCTGTATTGTGTAAATTGCACACAATAAAAGGACTATGCAAACATGAGGTTACCTTCTTTTTTTTTAAGAGAACCCTTTGTAGTTCCGAATCTTCATCTTTTTCACTGTGGTAAACAAGAAAATTATGCAATTACTGAAGGTTCAGCCAAAATGTGAATAATAAAAATTTAAACATCTTAGTCGGTATATTTAAAAGAATTCAATTTGAAGTACGTAGTAATTTCTTTTTAACCATACGTTTGAAATGCTTATTGGTTTATTATTCTCTATCTTATCACAAGTGTGTAATTATTATGTCATAAATTCTATTTAAAATTTCACCTGCGAATTTTACAATGAAAGAAACCCCCCAGCAAAAATATACTTTCAATTCCACAATAGGTTTTTAATGAATACGTATAAAAGGACTTGTAAAAAATTAGTGAAAAAATCAGTTATTATATTAAACCGAACAATTACTTGCATTTCTTAACACGCGATGATTATTCTCGAGCATTTCGGTGCAGTCACAGTTAGTAATTACCTACGAAGCAATAATTCTTTCAACGATAAAAGTTACAGAGGTGATCCGCGGTGAAGTTTTCCTGAAGACAAAACGATTCCTTGTCTTTGATTTGAAAGACCAGCAGAGTAGAAAAAAAAATAAAAAAAGAAAATTGAATCAAGTTCTATAAGATATTTTTTGTTCATTTTTTCATTTCTGTGTGAGTGACTTTTCTTTTGAGAACGATGATTAATTCGTACTTTTCACTTGACAATCGGAATGAGATGGTTCGATCGCTTGAAAGGGTTTGACATTTTTCTCAGAGCTTTTTTTAAAAGATTCGTTTCGTTTTCAGAAGAATACCAAGTGTCATATTTCCTTTTAAATTGAGAAAGTATGTTAAGATCGCGCCAAAGGAATGAAAGGCTGTCTTCTGTGGAAGAATTTTCCATCATACTTTTCAATTTTGAATTCCTCTGCTCTCAGGAAAAAGATTCTATTTTAATACATTAGATACGGCACACACTAAAAAAATTCTTCTTTTAAAAACTTAAAAAATCAATTTGGTACATAAATATCGGATTACCATTAGTAACACCGTTGTTTATAACATAGCATTATTTATTATTATTTTCCGTAAAATTTACATTGTCGAATATATTATTTCTGGTGTTAATTGGAACAAATACATCACATTAAAACACCAGCTTTTTAAATTCGAAAGTAGTTAGACGTGCTTGGTCAAAAAATACACGTGTAATGAGTTTTGAATTCGTACAAATAGAGAAATCTGATCATGAATTTCAAATATTACGCATCTCCATCTCTGCGGACAAATCTGAATCCCACAACTAGATGGTCTGTATGAATTCAAGGTACGTAACTAAGATTTATATGTACTCTCCTACCAGTAAGCTGGGGTCTATAACCTTAGATTTTCCAGAAAATACTCGGGAGGCCGAGGCTTATGGGCATCAAAAACCTCACTTTAATTTTAGCCAAAAGGCTAAGAAGTGATGTGTATGTGTACTAAACACTGGACAACTAACGTAAATGGGCAGTTCTCAAAAGGTGGGAACAAACACAGACTTCAACTTTGAAGCTTCAACACCAAATAACTTTCATTTTAATTAACTCTAAAATTTTTGAGGTAAATTATAATGCTGTATAGAGACAAGAATTGACATAAATTATGGAAAAAAAGCTCTTCAAATGCCCTTAAAAAATATTTTCTTTGCTAAAAGGCACAATTTTGGACATACCAAAACGTTAACTGAGCAAATGTACCATTAAAAAAAATTTTTTTTCAATTATTTCCATACGTTTCAAAAACAAATTAAAGGTATGAATCTTACACTGAATAATTTTTTGTTAATATTTTACACAAACAACAAAAGTAAAGAAAGATTATTTACTTTGTAAACGATTTAAAAAAAACGTAACTTTGAAATTTGATGTATGTCCAAAAGTTGCGATCTTTAAAATGCTATTATTTGAGAACTAAGTATATGATGTTTTCGTTTTAAAGGTATTTATCGATCCTCAGAATCAATTTTTAATTGTTTAAAAGTGTTTTCATAAGCTTTTATGCAGTATCTTAGAAGAAAAATGATTTTTCTTAAACATACATGTGAGATGTCCAAATGGCGTAACGATCTTGATGCCGATAATTCTGTCCGTTTATTCATAATTTTTGATGATCCACTGTCTTCTAACCTCAATAAAAAAGGTTATTATAATGTTATCTTCTTTAATCCATCGGTATTTTGCATAATTAATACGTTACACATTGAACAATGCATAAATTACAGTAGTAACATGGCTTTCTATGATCGAACGAAAGCCATTTTGCGCTAACATCGCCAAGCAAACTTCCGCTGGCGACATTGGCGACAACACAGTATACGATACGCTCAAGGTTACCAGAGGGGGATTCCAGTTTAACAAATGTAGTTAATCGTCAGCTGCACCAGTTTTGGCGACGTTATCACCTGCGCTAGCAAATTTTTTTTCCCGCCGCTTTTATTATTTTAGATTTTTTTTTTCTTTCTTTTAAACATAATTTAACGATCTCGAAATAGAAATACGAATTTCTTTTTTCAATAATTTTTTTAGACATCGTTTTAATTCTTATGACATTAGAAAAAATATTCGTTATTAAAACTGATGTCATTTTTTACATTCTTTCTTAAAGCATATTTTGTTTATTTTTCCTTTAAAAATATATATGTCGTATTTATTTGTTTCTATTTTTATTCCTTATTTGTCCCAATAAATCAAACTACAAGTTTGTATAATTATTTCCATGAAGCTTTTTTCTACCTTTCATCAACTTCTTCAAAATCATTCCAAAACTTTATTATATGTAAAGAGCAGTATGTATAGCCATTCAAGTACTTCATTAATAT
This sequence comes from Uloborus diversus, assembly GCF_026930045.1. Taxonomy (NCBI): domain Eukaryota; kingdom Metazoa; phylum Arthropoda; class Arachnida; order Araneae; family Uloboridae; genus Uloborus; species Uloborus diversus. Next base: position 36,579,633 of record NC_072734.1, on the reverse strand, counting down.
CCTCTTTATCATTAAATTGCAAAATTCAAAAAGTAGTAAATAAAATTTTCATTGGAAAAGTTAAAAATCAGATTAACAGTTGTCAAAAATGGTGAAACTTACATTATGATGATGTCCAAAATCCGTTACCCACATGACAACAATGTCCAAAATCTGTTACCTACAGATTGCTGATTTAATTTGCTAATTAACAATTTTTACAAATACCTGCTGTCTTTTCATGTTCATATTTTGTGTTCTAGGTATGCATACTATAGAATAAAAGAAAAATTGATATCAAATTCGAAAATTTTTGAAATTGCTCAAAGTTAACTTTTTTGTTCCCACCTTTTGAGAACTGCCCAAATACCTTTGCTTTGTGTGGTTCGTCACTATGGAATAGCAATACTACAGCTGAAATCAAAAACTTCATAATGAAACGAGTGTATGATCACACTGGTAGCCAAAGGAATTTCAGCACACTAGCGAGAAGCCCGCCAACATTGTATAACTCTATTTGGGAAAATAAAAATAAAAACTAGGGCATTAAGCTACACACAACGGCCTCATAGCCCAAGCGAAGGCAGAACTGCAAGATACCAGCATTTGCTTCTAAATCTGCCTTAGCTTAGGTGACGGGGCGGTTACTTGTAACTTGTTTTTAAAGTTGCATGATTCGACGTGTACACCAATTGCATTTTTGTACTTTACTGCATTGCATGTAACGATAAAAGAAAAAAAAATGAAAGAATCAGGCAAGATTTTCAATCAATCTGCAAGTCTCCAAAAGAAGGAAAAACGGAGTAAGGTTCATTCACCCTATTAGGTGCGCTACTCCTGGCAAATTTGGTGCTTTGTATTGAAAACGAACAGTTTCAGAAGTTTTTCGTGCCCAAAATCGTAGTTTCGTTCAGGTGGGGAGGATTCCCCCTACTCCCCCCTAAAATGGTATTGCCCTGAAAAGCTTGGAGACAGAAATATAGGTAAAAAAGGTTTTGAGTAATAAAGAATAAATGCATTTCGCTTGATTTTGAAAATTTTAAGCTTATCTGAAACATTTTTGTGTACCAAAAGTGTGTAGAGAACCATTAAATTAATATCCTAAAAATATTAAAATAGTAAATAAAATTTTTTCCCTAGGAAGCTTCTGGGTCTTTAAACAGCAATTTAAGAGCCTGAAATTTATCGAGTTTTGATGAAGTTTACAGTTGTAATGCTGGAAGGTAATCTGAATTTATTTTTGATCTGTTTATTTCAGTGCAAGGACTTCAGTAGCACGAGTTTTGCACTTTTAAAAGTAGAGGGATTTTCCAGTGTAATATTTAACAGTTGAACTTCATTTATTATTCTGTGAATGATTAGCGATGATTAGCTACTTTATTGATAGGTGAAACAAAAAACACATCTTGAAATTACTTAACAAGTAAATGCGATATCAGCTTTTAAAAAATTATTATTCGGAATATAATTTGAAAGACACACCCCTGTTTCGTAAAGTTTAGCAATTTTTAGGAAAGAAAAAAAAAATAGCGAGCTGTAACATCCATTGCATTTCTCTTATTTATCACCCTGAAACTTTTTCCCCTAGCTGAAAAATTGGCTTAAAAAAGAATTATATTTTATCATTGTGACTGAGCAAGAAGATTTAAATGTATTCTCATAAACTGAAGTCATGTAGTAATTTGTTTTGCTACTGGGCGGATTTTTCAAATGCATTTAAGCAGTCTTTAGGTACAAATCCATAAACATTTAAATGTGTGTACTTACTTTCATTTAAAATAATAAACCTAATCTTTAAAATTGTTTCATACACTCCATACACATAGAGTCAGGGGCGGATACAAGAGGGGTCATTATAACGTCGACAAAAATTTTAAAAGCAGTTTAGTAAAAGCGGATGGACCAATATTTAAAACACGTTCCCCCATTAAAGCATTTATTTATTGTTTTGAATACAGGTCGTTAAATAGCGGCCAATACAAGGGGAGGGTCATGGGAGTCATGACCTTCCCTAAACCGTCGACAATATTATCCATTCTCATTGCGTTCAAATACTTTACAAATAAAATGCAAACGATTGCAACAATATTTTGGGTGTTTTTTTTTTTTGAAAGTAAATACTTCAAATGCTACTTCATCCCTAATGAATTTTTTTGCAATGTCCCCAACCCTACTAGTTAGTTGTCTTATTCCTGGACGATTTGGTGTTTTTTATTGACACAGAACTGCTTCAGAAATTGTTCGTATCCCAAACCTTATATTCGTCAGCATGACTCCCCTCCCCCTCCCCTTAAAATTGAAGTTTGATCCTCCTCTATAAAAATTTTAATATATATCAATGACAAACAATCTCGTTTCCTGCTACATGACAAATATCGTATTTTACTTTTTCCACTAAATTTTTTGATATGTAGAAAGCCTACATTTTTTTCTTTCTTTCTTTCTTTCTTTCTTTTTTTTTCTTTTTGACTGTCTGTTAAAAAAGTGATTAAATTATATTTTCCCGTCTAAGAGTTCATCGGTACTATGAAAGACAGTAAATATATCCTGGTTTCTTGGCTTGCAAATTACTTCGTTTAATAATAACGCAAATATTAACTTTTGTGTTTAAAGACATTCGTTCAAAAATACTCGCAACTCTGACATCGCTATTAAAATGTATCGCATTTCATAATTCACACACAGATAAAACAGGATTTTACTACAGGTAGCAATAATGTCTTTATTCCAAAACAGCTTTAGTTGCTTAAAAACATAACAAAGTGTTTTTCTCTTTTTCTTAACGCTACATTAGACATCTAGGGAGTTGCTTACTAGAACCAAATGTAGGGCAGTTGTAAATCTGTATAAAATCCATCCAAGCTGTGTTTGTCTAGTGGGATCTATTTCGGAAATGCGTAATGTGGTTTTTATTTGTTTTCATTAGCTTTAAAGGAGTCTTTCAAGATTATTCCATTTCTATAATTTGCTGTTCCGGAAACAGATTTTTTTTCTTTTCTTCCTGTTGATTCGGCTTTCTGGTATTTTTTGATAATATTAGTTCAAAGGCTCTTAGGGGAAGTTGAAAAGTTTTTAAATTTTCGTATGTTAGCTTTTTCTCTATTAAAAATTTTATACTTAGTAGTTCAAAATTTAACTTGAAATTTATTTTTTAGTAACTAAGGCCATACGCTGAACATTCTCTTCCTCAACATGTTTGTGACAATAATACCCAGGTAAATGTACCTGTTGCGTAATTTTGGATATGAATGTAGTTGTAAATGTTTTTTTAAAAATCAGATTAAACTGAAATTTTGTACTTTAGTAACAAGTCAACTTGAAAATATCCGGAAATATAACTCATTATTATTTTATTTCAAGTGCAATGTAAAAAGATCTTTCGGGTGTAAATTATGACCGGTTTTTTTACATTATTTATTTTAATTCCTTTATCGCAGTGGCTTCAATTTTTGTTATTCGTTAAATAAGTTCAGTACAGTTCTGTTGTTTTGTGTGCAATATTCTCCTAAAAATTAATTCTCGTAAAATACCTTACGCGTTTTAGCCTAAAAACTAGGTCTCGTATGTTGCCTTACTCATTTTAGCCTCAAAGTTCTAGCACAATATTTTACACATTTTAGTCTAAAAATTAGTTCTTGTACAGTAATACTCACATTTTACCCTAAAATTTAGTTCTTGTATAGTAATACTCATATTTTAGCCTGAAAATTAGTTCTCGCATAACACCTTACATATTTTAGCCTTTTTTTTTTTGTTTCATACTTTACACATTTTATCCTAAAAACGAGTTCTCGTATAATATCTTACACATTTTAAGCGTGAATGATCACTGTGAGCGTTGGATTGTACGCTTAAGAAAAAGCAATGTTTAGAGCTTACCCTCGTTATTGAAATACATAGCAATCTATGAGAAAGTTCACGTGATATAACATTTAATTTCAACGTAGTTTGTAATGTCGCTTGTCATGCAGTGAGCACTGAGCTTACCGCGCGTTAGGTAAATAGATTACTATTTCACTAAAACTCTGAATGCTGCTTTGAAATTCAACGCGTTACACGTAAACGGGCCCTAGAAAACTTGGAAATAAATAATAATAAAGACATTCTCAAATGAAAATAAGCAAATAAAACTAAATGCATACTTGTCGATCGTTAACTAAAATGGCCAGCTATAAAGAATGCAAAATACACGCATTAAACCGTCTAATCGAATTTGCATTCTGTTCTTTTTTTGATCACGACGTTGCCATCCCTCGTTCTGAAGTTCAAGCGATTGAGAATAAAATTTAAAAACGAAAAAGAAATCTTAATAACAAGAAATCAAACTCGAAGTTCACGCGGGAGCAAACCATAAATTCGCAGACGATAAATTTATCTCATTAAAATCATGGCGTCCGGTTCAAAGAAGGGATCACACACTGTGGAAAGTTTTGCGGCTAATATCTCCGCTAGTATTTCTTCGGCGATTTTGACAGGTGGGTGAAACAAGTTATAAGTCTTCCTGCTTCTTCTTCGTTTTTCATTACTTCATGTTTCTTCCCTTCCGCTCTTAAGTGTCTTCGTGGCGTGGTGATCTTGTAAAATGAGAGGCTATTGTTGCTCGCTATTAATTAGAACTCTTGCAGAGACCTCCGTGCACGTGAGTAGACGACAAGAGTTATAATTGTTAAGGGACTTTTCTCAAATTTGAAGAGTGAAAAATCACCGGATGTTAGCAGATGCTTCGAACTTTTAATTTTTGGGAAAGGCTGGGGGAGGGGAGATTTTGGAAGGGGGGAAATTCTCAATTTACCGAATGAAAGTCCAAATTTTACAGATGTTAAAATACGAACATGCATACAACTACCGGCAAAATAGAGACAATATAGGCATCATTAAGAAAACACATACACACAATATTAAAATGCTGTCGGGCCATTCCACGAAAAAGGTCAACCATTTGTCCCGTACGTGACGGATTTTAGATTTTATTAAAAAACAATAATTTTAAAGGATAATGACGGTTTTCTTAATAAATCACACATAAGTTTAATTTGTTTGCAAAAAAAAGTTGTTTGCCAAAAGTTTATTATTTTAAAATATTATTTTTAATGAAATATATAAGAAGTCACGTGCGGGACAAAATGGTCGTTTTCAGTGGAATTGCCCTGTCTCTTTCTTTCCGTATCGTCAGATGAAATTTGTCGAAGAAGGACTTTTTTTGGTTGCCACTGTGACCTCCCATGACCTCCTATCAAAGCACGACCCCTAGATGCTGCATGAAGATCTAATTGCAAGATGAATACAGCATCGCTTTTTAAAAACTTTCAAAAATCTCAAAAAAATGTTAAAATTCCTTTTCAAAGATTTTGTCTTTGTATTTTATGTGTTGAAATTTGTCTCTATGAAACCAATTTAACTGACATTTAAAAAACGATAATGTTTTTTACGTTCACTTAATTGTTTCACATTGGAGCTGTCCCAATCTTTTTCCAGTTTTATATCAATCCGAATACATTTTGGATTTTAAATAATAAACAATAATATTTGGTTCTAATAAGATAAGAAAGCAATTCATACCTTGTAATTAAAAAAATTCAATTTTAAAGTAATGCAACAAATGGGCAATGATTTTTTTTTTTACTTTTTCCTAAACGCACAGCTTACCTTTAATACCCTATGGCAGTGGAGCCCAAATTTATTCTACCGTAATTCATTTTATGATGAATCTCGAGAGCCAGAACACATATAAAATTGACATTTTGAACGCATCACTGATTTTTGTTTTTTTTTTTCTTTATAACACGTGCGAACGCAGAAAGGAAGGAAAATTACGAACCAAAAATGCATGTTATCATTACTACATGCTTATTTAGCTGATACGAAGTTTTCATCCATATTTTAGGCGTCAATATCTCATCATTCGGATTATCTGATCAAATTTGCAATAATCATCCTTAACACCAAATAAAGAGAGTCATTGTTTCAGTTTCCGGAGCATGGTCTTCAAATCGTAACATTGAGCATAACATCGACCCACATGAATAAGTTTCGTGGGTCACATATGTCCCTCGGGCCATAGGTTCGGTGGAACTGACCCATGGGATATAAGAGGATAGTTTTCGTTCATTTTTTTCTACATACATTTCAATAAAAACACAAAACTTGCAAAAAGTGGGTTTTTCCCCTTCTAACATCGAGGTCAGAGGCACCCTGAAGTTAAATTTTGGGGGTGCAAAAACTCTCAATTTGCGGAATGGAACTCCAAATTTTGCCGAGTGAAAATAATTTTGCTGCATGAAACACCAAATTTTGCTGGATGATGATAATTTTGCCAAACTATCAGATAAAACTTGACGAAAATAAAATTTTTGGAAGGTCACAGTGACCTCCCGTGACCTCCTGGCGCCCTTGGCCGAGGTTTTCAAAGACCTAAGTTAACGACATGTGCAATTTCTCAGCCGTGAAATACATGAATTCAATTTTAATAAAGATCTGATAACCCAAGAAATCTCTGCAATAGTGCCTCTACACTAAAATATCGGGGACGTTGCTTCAGACATTACGAGGCTGCACTGAAAATCTCTTCTTTACAATTTCTGATGTGATAATAATAATGAAGACCTGTTTAAATTTAGAGCCCAATTTTAGAACCGAAAACTTTTTTTTGTCTCTTTTTATAATATGTTTACAGAGGGTTTTTAAATTTTCCTACACATGATGAATGTTTGAGGCAATTATTGTTTAACGCCCAGTAAGAAACAACGAAGTTCTAAACAAGTCTACTTTACCTTCCAACCAACAAAAATTTATAACATTAATATTAACATTGCTTTGGGTGCAAATAGTTTTAAATCCTCCTTTTAATTAGTTCTTTTATTTCAAATCGAAATTGAAATGAAACTATTAATTAAAATAAAGTATATTGTTAATCATACTGGCACAGACATTTAAACCATTGACTACATATAAAAATTGTGAGCAAAAGAATGAAATAGGGTACAGTTTTTAGAGAAAGTAATTTGCACAGTAGAGTTTTTCGTAAAATAGCTACTGCAATAAATTAATAAGCAGCAAATGAACAGTAAAATTTCATTACAACTCATTTGCATTCTTTTTGGAAACTTCACTCATGCATGTTTGCAATTTTCAGGTCAAGAAGACATCAAAGGAGGAAGACACCTTTTAAGAAGGCATAGAGCAAAATGACTCAACATGAGGCGAACTTCTTACTGTCAAATTCACTCTTTTTTTATGTTTCCATATAAAGATATGCCTTAAAACTCCAATGCTTATAATTGAGAAGAAGGTTTTTTTTTTTATTTTTTAGACATTCATCAGTAACAAAAAGGTGTTTTGTATCTTTTTATAGAATCATGCAAAAAATGTCGTTTCCGTGAATTGCCTTTTACATTGCTTTCGGCTAACTTGTTTCTTACGTCATCATTATGACTTCAACTGTTTTAAAAAACAAATCGAAAGATAATACAGTAAATTTTCTCTTAACCTATCTTTTGGTCCCGGTTTAACAAAAATCCGTTTAAAGTGGTCAATGAGAGGGAAGAAAAAACATTAAAATAAGTAAAACTACTTATTGGCACTAATTTTCTCTTTAATTTGTGTACTTGACTTACAAAAAAAAAAACTTTACTCAAATAAAATCTACTTAATTAAATCAAACTTTTGGTATTCTTTACTTAGATTAGAAAGTGAATTTGTATCAATGAAAGAAATCACTTTCACTGGAATTTCCGATTCTTCTTATATTCATTTATTCGTTTATTTATCTATTATTTATCTTCGTAGCTGTAGAGTATTTTTTTTAATTAGGATGTTGTACTAGAAGAATTATATACTTTTCTTTATCAAAAAAATATTAATGAAAGCATCGATTCGGTTAATCGGAGTTCGGTTAAAGGGAAGTGTACTGTATCTAATAATTGTCCATCAAAGGAATCAGACCTAAAAACGTTGGCCTACAATTTTTGCTACCTGGGGAGCGGCCGTAGAAACCTTTAATCGGCACCAGCACGTGATGAGCTGGAGGCTCTATAATATCCCTCTGCATTCATATCATTATCTTTACTTTTTCATCCATAAATATTACTTTCATCATCACAGCCACATTTACCTTCACTTTACCACAACTCTCAGGCAGCCTCTCTGTGGCTTTTTAATTACTCTAAATAGCAGCGTGATAACAAGATTTTTTTATTTTTACGTACTACGTAGTCTCGACATAATGTGTCTCAAGCTTAGTAGATACAAATTATTTTTTTTAAGTGGAATTATCTTTCATCGAACCTTCAGCACTTGTTTTTAATGACTTTTCAAAGATTTCTTTAACAGTTGGTGGGGTAATTCCTTATGAATATCGGATGAGGTAAAATAAAACAATAATGGTAAATGATTTTCTACCACCAAGAGAGATCTACATTTGTTCAATCATGTCAACTTACTTGACATACTTGTCAAGCGGTTGGGGTTCTCTTGCACTTGTCTCTCAGTCATACTTGGGACATTCATCCCACGAATTGGAGTCCTTGATGATGATTTCGTTAATATGAAGACCACGTACGGTCGACGAGGAGGATTAGAAATGAAAAGTGTCAATCCAGTAATAAGTCAATGGTTTCAAAATACCGTATAGTTAAGTGAAACTTTTGTAATCGCAAAACTACTGTCAATAAAAGGGACCGTGTAGGTAAAATTGCTGAACTTTATATACCTTTTCCTCAAAAGTTTTTATTAATAGAGACTTACAGTTTTCACAGTGCTTTCAAGAGAAATCAAAGATTCTACTGAAGAGAAATATTAAAGCAATTCCGTTTATTTCATAATTTATTAAACTTACGTGGTGAAAATTTCCAAGATATATGTAAAGTAGTTTTTTAGAAAAAGGAACATCGGTTTTTAAAATTGATGTTTTTAGAAAATCACGTTTAAAAGTAAAATTGCTTCCCCATCAATATTTAAATTGAGTTACTTTTAATATACAAAGAAATATGAATTTGGTGTCATTTGAAAGCTCTTGGTTTGAATGTTTCGAATATATAAACTCCGATTTTTTCAAAGGTTTTAGAGTACCAACTCCTCCTAAACCCCGCTGCAATTAAATTTTTGATGTAATTTGAAGCTGTTTTACATTTATTTAAGTGGTGTCCCTTATTTGTTTTGAAATTCAAAAGAAATATGAGGTCATGAAAGCTCATAAGCATTAAAGTACATTATAAATAACGCAGAACTTAAACGATAGAGATACCTGGTTTTACAAATTCAATGTTGGTGTACAGGATGGTGATTTGGATTTTTTTCTGCTCCAAAATCTTGTTTAAGTCAGGCAAACAAATGTAACTGAGCTCCGGAAAGCTAACTTAGCATCGGACATACTATTCTCGTCATTTCAAATGTATAAATACAGTTAAGCTTGGTTACAGTGACATCGTTTATAGTGATAGAGTTGTTATAACGTCAAAAAAAAAAAAAAAAAAAAATCAGCCCTAACATTCGTCCATGAACAAAAATGGTAATAGTCTATCTCTATAACGTCAATTAGCAACGGCTTTGCAAACATCCCGAGCTCTTGACTGACGTTATAAAAGAACTTCACTGTGCTGTCAAAATGAAAAATATTGAAGATTTTTCTTCTTTTTTATGTTAAAAATTCGTAATTTTTCTTTTCGAGAGACTACATTCTAAAACAGATAAATCCTTAAAACTAGTCCATTAGGACTCTCTAATATTTTTTCGAGTGAATTGAAGTTACATCGTTAAATTCTTACGTCTGAAGTTAAAGCATATATTTATGTTCTTAAAGAGTTTGTTGTTTGAGGGTAAAGACCTCTTATCCTCATGAAATCGAACCCGAAATGTTGGGAAAGATAAAAAAAAAGGAGAAAAAAAAAACTTTTTTTTGAAAATATTCTCAACTTTCTCTGAATTTGGAGTTCTTTCACTTTCCACAAAATATCAGTTTTCATCGATGGTTAAATAGAACGACAACAATTGCAGCCTTCTTTTACACGCTTGGTCTATCGGAAATATTCGAATGGAAATTTTCTGGACTTACGGATGATACAATATATATATATATATATATATATATATATATATATATATATATATATATATATATATATATATATATATATATATATATATATATATAAAGAAAATAGAGAGAGCAGAAAATGCATATTGCGTTTTCACTTTTCAATCAAACGGGATGATATTCTGTTTCTGAAATAGATTTCTGAAAAGTTTGGACGAAAAGTGGTGCATTGAGAGCTAGATACGTTGTTTAGAATGTGCAAAAGTGAATGGCTTTTCTGCGGTTTTTGAATGATTTTATCACACGGTGTCAGTTGACGTATTTATTTGAGCACTCACAGATGAAGCGAAAAAGCACAACACCGGCAACAATATTTTGAGCCATTGGTTCAAGGTTGCTTTGCAACAGCGATTAGTTTCCCTGTGTAAAATTTACTTTTTATTTTTTTCCAACAATGTTACATTACAGTAAAATAATTACGAGAAACAAGATACGGTTTCGGATAAGTTTTCAATGTTCGCTATATTTTAACGGTAAAGGGAAAGAGCCTACAGTTAGCACAAGCCTAATCTAGTAGCATTGTGACGCCTACGCAGATTCTATTCAATGCCTTACGACTCTGCCAGATTAGGTATGTCCCAGTTATAGTTCTTTTTTGGTAACCCCAACGACTGACCATTTTGTGCTAAAACATTTGGTTGAAAAGCAAAAACGCCATTATTAGTTGCCATGTTTTTGGGGCTTTAAGAAGAGTGCGAACCACTAAGACATGCTCGTAAAAGTGCCCTAAACGGACTAATGATATTGATGACCTTGCATGGGCTCGAACCCGGATGGAGCTTTCTGGGGTACTCTAACCCTTGAAACCTTTTGAAACGATGGTTGACAAGTTACTTAGCTTTGACACGTCAACAAAAGTAACGCAAAACAGAAGGAGGTCAAACGCTTTGTACTTGAAAAGTGTATTTTATACTTGGGTGATCATTGTTTTTTAAAAACTATACCATTAAATTGGCGTGTTTTTTTTAACTGTTCAAGGAATAAAATTGTGCCTACCAAAAACGTGAAGTATACACATCCTGATGTTTTTAAAAGGCGGTTTTTCTGCGAGCAGACTTCATTGGAAAGAGCTTTGACAGATATATATATATATTGTTACAAATTCTGTAAATAGTAATTATTGTAGTAACGTAACCTGTAAATAGTTTCCCGTAAAGAATATACAACCCCTATACATTTGGCTAAAGTATACGATCCCCTATTTCTTTTTTTGTTCATTGATAAAATTTGATAACGGTTTACTATTTTCCAGAAGCGTTTGGAATCTTGTGGAATATTTGAGAGATTTCTTTCGATGTTTATAAAAGCGTTCCGCGTGATAAAAAGTTAGTTTGGATTGAGAATTCGAACTGAGAGCGTATTTGCTCTGTTTATTGCGAGGCACTTCGCTGTGTTGTTTTCGTATTTGGAAGTAAATACGTGTGTAACCGTTGAGTTTACGGTGTTGAATGATATTTGTTTAATTGCTGATGATTAATTTAGCAGTTGTTAACGATTTCTTCTGTACATAGTGTAAATAAAGCTCCTGTGTTTTTATCAAGAACTGTGTCGTCCTTTCAAGAAAGTTGGAAGTCGCGCCGGATCCGTTACAATTAGCGCCCAAAGAGGGGCTTCTTCTGGACTTTCTTGGAGTAAGTGGGACTTTGGACATTTTTTTCATAAAGAATGTTCGAATTTATAGACTTTGTTTTTATGGTGATTACTCGCGCAATGGATGATCAATTAAAACAACTTCTGGAAGCAATTAATGCTGTGAAAAGTGACTTGACTGAAAGTTTGCCGGCTAATCAAGAACAATGGAAAAGTGATTTAAAGGTGCTGAAAAATGATTTAGCTTCTAACCAAGTGGAAATTAAAAATGACCTTACTTCGGTAAAGACTGTGATGGAAAATAAATTTAATGAGATAGAGCATCGAGTTCATGCTTTTGATGAAAAATTTGAAACAGTAGAAAACCGTATCGCAACATTTGAAAATCATCTGGATGAGAAAATTAAAAACATGGAAAGGAGATTGGCTACCGCGGAAAGCAGCTCTGTACAGTTTGGCGCTCTTACATCAGTTGCTCGACCGTCCATTAAACTTGCCACATTTGATGGGAAAACTTCGTGGCAAGTTTACAAAACTCAATTCATGATAGTGGCGGAAGCGAACGGATGGGACTCTGCTACCAAGGCCTGCGATCTTGCAGCATCCCTGAGAGTTGACGCAGCGGACATTCTTCAGACCCCTCCGGACAGCCAGCGCCTGGATTTCGCCGCCCTCACATCTGCGTTGGAGCTTCGCTTTGGTGAGAAGTGCCAGAAAGATTTCAGCCGACTCCAGCTGAAGTCCCGTTTCCAGAAAACCGGGGAAACCCTGCAAGAGCTTGCGACGGACATCCAGAGACTGTCTCATCTTGCTTTTTGCGACTGCCCTGCGTATGTTTGAGACAACCTGGCACTCTACTACTACATCGACGGGGTTCGAGATCCGGAAATCCAGAAAGCTCTACGGATGGCGGATGTCAAAGACCTGAATTCTGCTGTTGTGTATGCGATGAAGTTGGAGGCTGCCCAGCAAGCAACCCGTGTGGATCGCCATCCCATCCGGACTCTGGAAGCTGATGAGTCTGATTCCAGGTCGTCCCATCTCGCTGAACTTGAGAGACAACTCGGTGACTTGGCAAGACATCTGAACAGCATAACAGCCCAAAAGAAACAAGAGCAAAAGTGCTGGAAATGCGGTAGTGAAGGACACCTGCGAAGGAGTTGTCCTGCTCGCCAAGCTACGTGAGAGAAAGAAATCACCTCCACCAGAGCTCTGCAGATTTCCTCTACTAGTAGTGGCAGTGATGGACTTTTCATTTACGCACATGTAAATGGGAATCCTTGCAAACTGATTGTCGACACTGGAGCCAATGTGACAATCGTTAGGACAGATGTGGCTCGTGAATTTGGATTGAAACTGTTGTGGACATCGCCACGAATAAGTCTCCAGACTGTGACAGGTGACAAAATTGAGATTGAGGGTAAAGTGGACTTGGAAATAGTGTTTGGGAATGCCACCTACCATCATACGGCTTTCGTTGCTGATATCACGGACCCCTTCATTCTAGGATTGGACTTTTTAAAGAAATACGACTTCACCCTTGACTTCAAGACTAATGAACTGCACTCGATGAGAGAAGACATAGCCATCTTCAACGTTGAAAATGATGTAAAATCTGCTCATCAAATAATAGCTCAAACAGATTTATCGATTCCCTCAAGGTCAGAATCATTAATACCTGGCTCCATTGAAGAAAGCAATAGTTTTCGATTTGGACTCATTGAATACCCTAACCTAAGCAATAGCCTAAAAGGAGTGCTGGTAGCATCTACGCTTGTGGACCTTTCTAAGGATGTATTTCCTGTGAGAGTCGCCAACGTGAGTGAAAGGCCAAGGAATATCCGGAAAGGTGAAGTGTTAGCAACTTGTACTCCAGTAAACTGCATTATTAGAAGAATCAATTCCCCCGAGACTGTGTCTTCTTAGTCCTTGACGTCGAAGTTAATTAGGAGTGCGCCATTATCGAAAGCTCAAAGAACTGCTGCGGAAGAATTTGTGAACGACTTCAAGCATCTGTTTTCATCTACATCGGAGGATGTTGGCCGTACGAATTTAACGCAGCACAGGATTTACACTGGAGAAGACCCCCCTATTAAACAGCATCCAAGACGACTACCGTTCGACAAGAAGAAGAGGTTGAGACCCTCCTGAAAGAGATGAAGGACAATGAGGTAATCGAACCCTCATCCAGTCCTTGGGCCTCTCCCATCGTCTTAGTCCGAAAGAAAGATGGCTCAACCAGACTTTGTGTCGATTACCGACGGCTGAATGAAATCACCAAGAAAGACAGTTACCCTCTTCCACGGATAGACGACACCTTGGACACTCTTTCCGGTCACAAGTGGTTTTCGACCCTGGACTTGAGGAGCGGCTACTGGCAGGTTGAGATACACCCTGATGACCTAGAGAAGACAGCGTTTACAACTTGACAAGGCTTATGGCAGTTTAAAGTGATGCCCTTCGGCCTCTGCAATGCACCAGCTACGTTCGAGCGTCTTATGGAGACAGTGTTAAGAGGATTTCCTAGGAATCCTGTCTGGTCTACTTAGACGATATCATCATCGTGGGACGCAGTTTCGAAGAACATCTGGCAAATCTTAGAAAGGTGCTGCAGAAGCTTAAGGAAGCCAATCTGAAGTTAATCCCGTCCAAATGTAATTTGTTCCGCCGGGAAGTGAACTACCTTGGTCACATCATCTCTTCTGAAGGTGTACAAACCGATCCAGAAAAGGTATCTGCGGTCAAGAGTTGGAGTCGTCCCGAAAACATCCATCAGCTGCAAAGTTTCCTGGGGCTCTGCACGTACTACAGGGAGTTTGTAAAGGGTTTTTCCAACATTGCACGACCTTTGCATAAGCTGACGGAGAGCAAGCGAAAGTTTGAATGGTCCAAAGAATGCGAAGATGCATTTCTACGACTGAAGGAGGCTTTAACCCATTCCTTGCCCCGGCCGATACAGGATCGGCCACGCAGTTTGTGTTAATACTGCCCCGGCCGATTCAGGCTCGTCGCAAGAAAATGGTTCCTAACTGCCCTCGACGATCCTGTGTCGTCCCGGCGTTTCTAGCAGTTTTTTGCTTCGGCCGAATATGTGTCGGCGATACTTTCAGGGGCAGAACCCTGTTATTGCGCTTCTCTGTTGGGTTCCTGAGCTTTTAGGGGAGCGGTATTTAAGCTCTTTTCCTTAGACAAAAGGGATGTAACTTTTTGTATTTCACGGAACTTGTCGTAATTTATTTTATTTTACTAAGATATTAACCTTTCAAGTACTCTTCGATGGGACACGTATAATGCTTCAAATAATCAGGCATTATATTTTTATCTTTTCGTGGAAGCTTTGTTTCTTAGCATTCTGGCATTTGAACTCCTGATGAACAAGTGTGAAAATATTTCCTGACATATTTATCAATATTTCTATGCCTGAATAAAGCAAATAAACAGAGATATGTTTTTCTTGTTATCAAAAATCCACCTTCTTACGCAAGTATCCTTCACTAAATTGTTTATAATCCTGAAATTTTATAATTTATTTTACACAATATTATTTTTTTAAATTATCTTACAGATCTTAATTTTGTACGAGTATGTTTTTTTTATTATTATTATAATATTTTTACTACGTTTTTTATTTATTTGTACACTATTATTACTTTTTATTACTTATTTATTTTAAATCATGATATTTTGAAACGTAAATTATATCTTTTTATATTCGCGGCACCCTTTGATGGCTTTTTAGTCATACGGTTTTAAATATTTTTTTATTTCACGAAAAAAAAAATGACGACCGCATTGACTATACGTAAAAGTTGATCATGCAAAACATAAAATAGATACGACAGTACGAATGAAATTATAATATCTTGAGTTCTTTTGTTGTACGCTTTACTCATAAGAAACGAAACATTCCTTTTCTCCCATTCTTTTTCAGATTTTATTTATTGTCTTAAAACAGCTCATTGCACTTTCTTTTATGAGATTTTAAAAATATAAATTAAATATTTGGTTTCTTTTCAATAATCAAATTGCCATAATTAGTAAATAATCCTATGAAACTAACTAAAATTTATCCAAGTATGTTTAAAAAAAAGATTTAAAATCCGACTCGATTTCAAGCAAGATCTCCTTTTTTTTTCTTCTGAAGACATGTTCCGTCATATTAGCATAAAAGCTTGCTTTGAAATTCTTTTCTGAGCTAAACTGTTTTGTTGTAAGAAAATAATGTGGAAGAGTTGACCACAAAACACTAAAACCTTCTGACCATTCTTTGAATGGAACTAACTTGCTCGGATGTTTGCAAAGAGGGTCCTTGGAGAATACAGACCTCCCAGTCGGTCTAGTTATTCCTCTCTCAGCTGGGGGCTTTTAGTTGCATGCACAAAAAAAAATCCTTTAGGGAAATAGGGGATTAGCCGCAAGTTTTGATCTTTTGTAATCATTTATCTTTAAAATACTTCCCACGCTTGAGCAACTGATATCTGGGCATTCAGAAGGGATTTAAAAGTCATCTGAATTACGATAAAAGTTGACCATAGTCCTGCCATCAAAGGGATGTGTCTGTGTTTATTGGTCGCTTTTAAGTGTCACAATATATCAAAAGGCACCGAAGAATACTTTTTATCCTCTTAGAAAATCATTCCCACACTTAAAGCATTTTTGTCCATTCAATTCGCTTGCTCACACGTTGGATCGATCAGTCAATTGTTTGAAGAATGTTTCGTTGAGGCCTTTTGAAAGATAGATCATCTTACATTTAACAGTAAAAGAAAAAAAAAATATACTGAGATAAAAGCAAAAAGAAAAATAAATCAATAAAATAATTAGTGTTATGAAAATAATTTCTTTTCGTCCAATCCTCTATTGTTTCTTATTTTCCTGTTATGTACTGCGTAAATGTATGAATATTTCAGCACATATTAGCAACCTTGTATTTTATTGCACTATTTAATTCAGTTCTTAAAAACAAATAAAGCGAAGCGATTTTCGAATGCAAGCTGAACAGCAAAAACAACATTAAAATACCGATAGCAAAATGGGGAGAAAAGTGTTATTACAACGTAGCAAAAAGCAACTCAGTTTCGTTATCTGCGGCATGCGCGTTAAGGGCTTTCGGGCTGGTCATGGAATGGGTTAACATCAACGCCTATCCTCGCCTATCCTGAGCCTGAAAAATCCTTCATCCTGGACACTGATGCGAGCAACGAGGGCATCGGAGCTGTTTTATCCCAAGAAATTGACGGCAATGAACATGTCATCGCTTACTGGAGCAAATGCTTATCAAAGTCGGAGCGAAATTACTGCGTCACCAAAAAGGAGTTACTGGCCATAGTGAAAGCTGTAGAACACTTCCATCCTTACCTCTACGGCCGAAAATTTCTGCTTCGGACAGATCATGCCTCGTTAACTTGGCTTTTGAACTTCAAGAATCCAGAAGGCCAGTTAGCCAGATGGATACAGCGGCTCCAGGAATATGACATGGAGATCAAGCACCGAAAAGGGTTGTCTCACGGTAATGCAGAAGCTTTATCAAGGAGACCCTGTCCTGAGAATTGCAATTATTGTTCCCGAATCGAGAAACAGTATGGAACGACTAACCCAACTGCCTATCAGGTGACCGTGACTCCTACATCAACAGAACCGGATCCATGGAGTGACGACCAAGTTCGAAAAGATCAACTTGAAGACCCCGACATAAAACCAATTTTGGAGTTCATGGAGAGTGACAGTCGGCGACCTAGCTGGCAGGACGTTTCCATCTTCAGTCCTGCAATAAAAAGATACTGGGCTTTATGGAACTCGCTCCATTTACGGAACGGCGTGCTACACCGAAAATGGGAATCTGACGACGGCAAAACATCTAGGTGGCAGTTACTACTTCCCCGATCAAGGATTTCAGATGTTCTGAAAGAAATACATAGTAGTGCGACTGGAGGACATTTTGGTGTCTTGAAAACCCTCAATAATGTTCGAGTGCGCTTCTTCTGGAGCAAGGCGAAGGATGACGTGGAGAAGTGGTGCCATTCTTGTGACGCCTGTGCTGCTCGGAAAGGACCGAAGAAAAGAAGCAGAGGGAAGCTACATCTGTACAACGTTGGAGCTCCTTTCAAACGAATTGGGATCGACATCTTGGGTTCTCTACCAAGAACTGCTGATGGGAACAAATACATTCTTATTTCCATCGACTATTTCACCAAATGGCCCAAAGCGTATCCCATTCCAGATCAAGAAGCTACCACCGTAGCAGAGACTCTAGTCCAACAATGGATCTCGAGATATGGAACACCTTTGCAGATTCATTCCGATCAAGGGAGGAATTTCATCTCTGCTGTGTTTAAGGGCCTATGTCAAATTTTCGGAATTGAGAAAACTAGGACAACACCAGTACACCCACAATCGGACGGCATGGTGGAGAGATTTAACCGCACAATCCTGAATAATCTCTCGCTTATGGTATCCAGAAATCAACAGGATTGGGACAAGAAGCTACCTTTGTTCCTGCTGGCCTACCGCAGTGCTGTCCACGAGACTACTGGATTTGCCCCATCTCAGATGCTCTTCGGACGAGAGCTTCGGCTACCTTGTGATCTCGTCTTCGGTCGTCCTCCGGATGCGCCTTCATCGCCTGAGGAGTACATCCAGGATCTCCAGGTCCGGTTGGAAGACGTTCATAACTTCGCACGAGAGCGAATCAACATCGCGGCGGAGAAGATGAAGACCCGATACGACACAAGGTCTACTGGACATGAATTCAACGAAGGCGACAAGGTTTGGTTATGGAATCCCATCCGACGGAAAGGTCTTTCACCCAAATTGCAGTCGCATTGGGATGAACCCTACAAAGTCCTTAACCGACTGAATGGCGTCGTAGTGAGGATCCAAAAATCACCTAATGCAAAACCTAGGGTTGTACATTATGATCGGTTAGCCCCATACTATGGCCATAGTTCATGAGTAGTACGTAAACAACCATGGTTGATAACATAAAAGTTGTAGATAATTCTTTTGCTTTTAATGTTTAGTAACATTTCTTGTTATTATTGTGTTTACTATGCATTATTGGTTATTATTTAATGTGTGTATTTGTAACCTTGTGATAGAAGTTTGGCACCCTTTCTGGGGATTGTACTGCCCGGGACGTGCAGTCCTTAGGAAGGGGGCAATGTTACAAATTCTGTAAATAGTAATTATTGTAGTAACGTAACCTGTAAATAGTTTCCCGTAATGAATATACAACCCCTATACATTCGGCTAAAGTATACGACACCCCCTATTTCTTTTTTTGTTCATTGATAAAATTTGATAACGGTCTATTATTTTCCAGAAGCGTTTGGAATCTTGTGGAATATTTGAGAGATTTCTTTCGATGTTTATAAAAGCGTCCCGCGTGATAAGAAGTTAGTTTGGATTGAGAATTCGAACTGAGAGCGTATTTGCTCTGTTTATTGCGAGGCATTTCGCTGTGTTGTTTTCGTATTTGGAAGTAAATACGTGTGTAACCGTTGAGTTTACGGTGTTGAGTGATATTTGTTTAATTGCTGATGATTAATTTAGCAGTTGTTAACGATTTCTTCTGTACATAGTGTAAATAAAGCTCCTGTGTTTTTATCAAGAACCTTTCAAGAAAGTTGGAAGTCGCGCCGGATCCGTTACAATATATAGGTAGGTAGTTATTAAAAACGTGGAAACACCTGTGAATGAAAGTGACATTTTTGAATACTCTTTTTAAGTAATGAAGAATAAAGCTAAGTGTCTAGTTTTTTTATAAACATGCATATACAAACCAAATTCAAAATAATAGAATATTAGTACTGTTTGAACAAACTTGTCCCTTGTCGGAAAAAATGAACGCATGAAATTAAAAAGACTAAAACTCGTTATTCATGAATAGACAAATCAATTTAAACAACTTTTCAGATATTATTTTACAATTTATAGATCATTAACACATTGGAAAAATAGATAAATTTTTTATATTGGTCAAAAAATTACAATAATCTATTCATTCATTGTGAATTTTAAAAAGTAGAGAAAATATTTGCTTACCTACATACGCCTAATTTACTTACCTCCTACACTTGGATGGTTGCAGAAACTGCAGTTTTAATTGCGGATCTAGGAAGTAAGACCAAAAATAAACATGAAGCAGAAACGTGCACGACTCTCCTGGAGCAAAGAGAAGCTCATTCAGGGGCAACAAGGTTGGAAAAGTATTAAATTCAGTGATGAATCTTTTTTTTTTTTTTTTTTTGAAATATCTGTAAACAAAAAAAGGTGTTCGAGTTTGACGTTTAAAAAGAAAAGCGTTTGATAAATCTTATGTAAGGTTCTCTCCACTTTTACACATCCTTCTTGGTTTGTGGGTGCATGAGGGCTGCTGGAATTGGGAAGTTATATATATCATAAAAAAAATTACTTTTAAATAAAAAAAAGCCTTCAAAAAATACCCAGGAACTAACAAGCAAAAAACAACTGATTACACTTACATTCTATTTCCTACCCAAACATAGAAATGAAATTTATTTTACAATTCCAGTACAAAAATCAACTAAACTAAACACCGAATTATAAAATAAACACTGATTTAAACTACTATACGATGAATTATTTTGAATACCTAACTAATTATATACGATCTCTTAATTTTTAATAACCTTTTGAAGTCGGGGCCTCCTATAAACAACTACATAACGTAACTGACAACCCACCGAATCCTGAATAAAACACTAATTTAACTATACGCGAAATTAGTCTTAAAAACTAAACCTACTCAGTTACGTATCTCAGATTCGGTATCACCTATTTGTTGCCAGCATGCGATGAAAACTTCGCAACCAAATGTTTAGCACTATACTACCAAGTGGACACCAATTTATGAGATTACTTTAATCTGTATTAAAATTCATATTGATTTGCATAAACAAGCATAAAGAGCACTTTTGGAGTATCGGATTTCAATTTAAAAAAAAAAGGGGGACACAGCTACACGCTATAAGGACCCTACATACAAAATTTTTACGACATACCGTTTCTTAGTAATGCAAAATACATGACAGCATAGTTACCTACGTACATTGGTGTAAGAAATTAAGAGAATTTTCAGATTTGGTCAATTATTTCCAGAACTACTGGACCGATTTTAATGAAATTTGGTATGTACATACATTGAAACAATACAAAACAAATAACCGTCTAAAATTTAAAATACACAAACATGATCATAAATAACACTCGTTAGAGTCGGATGGTATAAAACAAAATTTGCAAAATTTTAAAAAGGGGGGGGGTTAGTAGGGGGTACGGCCTCTTCTAACAGACATATAGGCCTCGCAGTGTGACTCCATACTTGAAATAAATCAGTTCATGGGATCCTTAAGCAATTATTTCCACTCGTTCCTCAACGCCGTTCTCAGGTTCCCGGAGGGATGTTGCGAGTTGCTATTGCCCTCCTGAGAGCGTCCCAGACATGCTCTACAGGATTGGTGTCTAGAGATCTACTTGGCCAATCCATCGAGTGAATATCGACCCCTTCCAGAAATTCGTCGACCAGAAGAGCTGTATGTGGTCTTGTGTTAACATCCATTAAAACTAACTCGGGGCTAACAGCGCCCCTCAAGACGGGATCTTAGGGCTCCAAGACCACATCTCTATGTCTCGCAACTGTCACAGAGCTTCTCTTAAAGACATGGAGGGGTGTGCGCTCATCCAACATGATGCCTGCCCAGACCGTGAAACCACCACCTCCATAATGGTCGATTTCGCCGATATTGGAGGGTAGGTAGCAGGTTCCTGCGTCTATTCATGTAAACGTAGGACAAGAATAGTCATTTAAGCTGAAACGACTTGCTATTTGCCTTCCAATATCCGCGAAACCGACCATTTTGGCAATGGTGGTTTGACGGTCTGGGATGACATCCTGTTGGATGGCCACACAACCCTCCATGTCTTTGAGAGAGACTCTGTGACAGTTGCGAGACATAGGGATGTGATCTTGGAGCAATAAGATCCCCTCTTGAGGGACGCTGTTAGCTCCGAGTTAGTTTTAATGGATGTTAACACAAGACCACATACAGCTCTTCTGGTCGACGAATTTCTGGAAGGGGAGGATATCCACTCAATGGATTGGCCAAGTAGATCTCTAGACTACAATACTGTAGAACATGTCTGGAACGCTCTCAGGAGGGCAATAGCAACTCGCAACACCCCTCCGAGGACCATCCATAGCCTGAGAACGGCGTTGTGGAACGAGTGGAAATGATTGCTTAAGGATCCCGTGAACTGATTTATTTCAAGTATGGAGTCACACTGTGAGGCCTATATGTCTGTTAGAGAAGACCGTACCTCCTACTAACCCCCCTTTTTTTTCTATTTTGCAATTCCTGTTTCATACCATCCGACTCTAACGAGAGTTATTTATGATCATGCATGTGTATTTTAAATTTTAGATGGTTATTTGTTTTCTATTATTTCAATGTATGTACATACCAAATTTCATTAAAATCGGTCCAGTAGTTCTGGAGATAATTGACCAAATCTGAAAATTCTCTTAATTTCTTACACCAGTGTACATAGGCAAATAAAGACATCGCGAAGAAAGCAACTAATAGGGTTAACAACTTGGGGTTTTCCCCCTAAATTTAGGGGGGAAATTTTAAAATGGGATTTTTTAGGGGGATAAAATTTTTAGGGGTAAATTTAGGGGTTTTAGTTTTAGGGTTGTATCTGGTAAAACTTTTTCTTTTACCCTCGGCAATGTAATTTTTCGATTGTTTCATTTATTTTTTTACTTACATACATTTTTTGAGCCTTTAACCCATGGTTTTGACCAGAAATGACATAAATGATACAAATACCTGTACTCACTCAGCAGCGAAAAATAGCGATGGCCACGTGATCTTTGAAACCCATGTGTGACGTCACAGTCAAATGATCACATGACCTTCTGACGTCATAGAGGGGTTTTTAGGGTTTTTTTGAGTTGAGTTTAGGGGGAAACATTTTTAGGAGTTGGGAGCCCTGGCAACTAACACGCCGATGGTCGAAATTGCGGCTTCGGCTGTCCATTTGTTCATATCTTCTGTACTTCGTTACAATTAAGCGAAAAAAACTATTGGTTGTAATTCATTAAAAAAGTTACAAGTATGTAATCAGACTTCAATTTCGATAAAAATTTCTATTTCATTATTTGACAGAAGATTTATTCAAAACTAACGGTTCAATTTCAGTAATAAATGCGAAATAGAAATCATATTAGAACTAGTACTTTACGTTAGATTTCCTCTTAAATGGAACTTGAGTTTTTTCTCGTGCTCCGAAAGCTAGGATCGGAAAACTCAATTTATTTTTAGTGCTGTCACCGTGAATTGCTTATGCATATCATTTTTTCTTTTCTACCTATTTTGAAAATAAAAGAAAAATCAATTTGGTTCTATTACATAAAAGAGATTAAATTACACAGTAATGGATTTATTTCATTCCAAAAACTAACTTACATTACTTTTATCCCGATAAAAGTGTTTTACTTCTGTTGGAAATACGGCATTTCTGAATATTTTTAGGACTTTATATTTTCATTATTATTATTATGTTTATTTTTTAAAAATGCTATGCATATGTATTTTGATCAAATTTCCGAAATATATTTCAGTTTATAAAATAGTCCAATCTGTTAAAACATGTAAAGTTTTCTGGCATTTCACCGCGAACAGTAAGTTACAACCTCAAATCTATAAACAAAAGTTTTTTTTTTCCTTCGAGGCATGACTCCAGCTCGCAGTTTAGATGTGGCGGACACATAAACCATGTTTTCATTGTTGTTGCACCTAATTTCATACATTAAGTACAATGGGGTCGTTTTCAAAATTTTAAAAGTAGTTTCTTCGCAAAGAGCATGCTTTAAAAACATAGAATCTAACCATTTTTAAATTATTTCTTTAAGTTTAATATTTTTAAAAAATTACTTAAATAGGTGCTTTTTCATCGTTTAATGCTTCTGCCAATGACATCACAAATGGTTTAATGCCATTCAGTGCTGCCATTCACGGTCCAAAATATTTAATTCGCATCTTTACTCACGTGTACTGGCAACAATATGGTTTGTAGCAAGCGTAGAGCGTAATTTTAATTCGCTGCTTGATTATCATAACGTGGAAACGTAGTAGAAAGATGCGGCAAAGTGCATCATTTGTGACGTCATAAAGACCACGCCTTGTTTGAAAAATCAGACATTTAAAAAAATTAATTAAAAAAAACTGTTGGAAAAAGAAAGTATTTTCTGGGTCCGTGTTATTATTATTATTATTATTTATTTATTTATTTTTTTTTTTTGCGCATTCTATCCATTTTAATGACTAAAAGTAGTACTTTTGACTGAAGGAAACAACCCCATTCTTCTAATAATTTTGATGACAAATATTTTAGGGAATAGTTGCCCTTCTGAAGAATTTCTAGACACATATGCGTTTTTCACTGAATAAAACGAAATACCAGGTGATTTGATGATGATAAACAACCTGTCGAAGCTAGCACTTCCTTTTATCGTTTTTCAAAGCAACTGTGCAACGCCTGGATTCGAACACGAGACTTTCTGCTTCCGAACTGAAGGAGTCATTATTGGATCGATTCATTGTAATGCCAAAATACGTGTTTGTAGTAATCTGCAATTTTGTGAAACTAAACGGTATGATTTCTTATTTTTCTTTACTTGCACAAAGGTATTTGTTTAAATTGTACAGAAAACTTTCTTCAACGTTATAAAAAATGACTTCTGTAAGTAAATTTTATGCAGAAATGTATGCCAAAAACCTCACAAATTATATGTACAAGTGCTGAAATTTAAATTGAAGCAAGCTTTAGTAGTATTGCATTCACGGGAGAATGTTATAAGCCAAATACTGTATCATGACATTGAGTACATGTAGTTATCAAAACAATGGAAACCCCTGTGAATAAAAGTGATTTTTGAATGTACTTCGTAAGTAATAAAGAATAAAATTAGATTTCTGATTTTTTAAATATAAATAGTAATGTACATATTCTGGTAGTATATGGTGACTTAATTGAAGTTCTGGTAGTTTTGGATTTTTTCCAAGCGCGTAAAATGCTTAGAGCAGGAATTAAAATGGAGGGAGCAAGTTCAATCATTAGCTTAGCAAAAGCTGACCCAAATACCCCAAGTCATGTGACTCAATAACGACGAATGGTTAGTACTTTTTGCGTGAAACAAGCGAAAGAAACCCGATTTCTTCCAATGCTTTGCTTTAAAATCTGTCATGTGACTTGGGGTCTTGGTTTTACGAATGAAAGTCTTCACTCCCTCTATTTTATCCCTTCTCAATGGTAAAATGTCGAACCTCTCAAATTTTAAAATAGGCCAAATTGTTGAAGCGCTTCTACTTGGAGCAAGTGTAACAGAAACATCTCAACTTTTTGGCGTTTCTAGAGGTACAGTATCTAAAGTCATAACAGCATACACACAGCGCGGTAAGACAAGCTCAGCAAAGCAAAATAGTGGACGAAAAGAAAAGCTCAGTGAAAGAGACCGACGGGTATTGAAGCGGATTGTAATGACTAAAAAGCGAACAATTGAAGCAAAAAAGTGACCACAGAACTCAATCACCATTTGGATTCACCAGTGTGAGTGATTATAGTAAGATGGCACCTTTATTAACACAACATTTACGGCAGAGTATCGATTCCCAACACAGTTGTCACAGAGTGTTTCCATTAATTTGATAACTACCTGTAAGTAAGCTGTGCTTTAAAGCAAATAACGTCGTACTACAAGAAGATGGTTCTGCGTTTATTTTTAATTAAGTTCTGTTCATTGCAGATAATAAGAATGCATTAATTTTTAAAATCAGGACACATATTTTAGAGCACTTTTTAAAAAAAGAACAATAATTATATGTTCAGGGAGGAATTTAAAAACTAAGAATTAAAATTATCATCTAATGCATCTTGTCTTGTTCTTAAAATAAGAACCTCGCTTCAAGAGATAAAAATCTAGCAACAAATTTCAATGGCAGAACTAATACCACATTTGAATTTGAAGACGTATGAAACCATATGATTTAAATACGTATGAATTAACATTCTGAATAATTTCCATAATTTCAGCGTCCATTTAAACTTCACCATTTACATTACAAAGCCTGACATTTTGGTCTTTAATTCAAATATGTCTCTCTCACCAAGATAAAAGTTTCAATTCCTGGAAGACTCTCTCCTCGCTTTTGCGCCAGTGACTCAATTTCATAAAAATCTGTTACTCGAAATGAAGTTGTGTATAAAATATTTTGATCTTCTTCTGGAATAAAAAGACGCAATGTCCGGTCGCTGGGTAAGTTCCTTTCGGGTTGTCTAATTGCGACATTTGAATTCAATGCATTTCATTATGCAAATGCTCTTTCTAATTAACTCATTCTCGGGTACGATAAAATTTCTTTTTGAGGCGCAATAAATGAGATACATTCTCGTTGCCAATACGAATAAAGAAACTATTTTTAATGTAACTTAATATTTTATCTTATACTTCTGAGTAGGAGCTAAAAATATTGATTCGAAGTAGAAAATGAAAGTAACTTGAGGATTCTTTACTAATAGTAAAGCTGAAAATCTCTCTGTCTGAATCTTGGGATCTCTCTATGTCTGGATGTCGGGATCTCTCTCTGTCTGGATGTCTGGATGTCGGGATCTTTCTCTGTCTGGATGTCTGGATGTCGGGATCTCTCTCTGTCTGGATGTCTATATCTCTGTGACGCGCATTGCGCCTAGACCGTTTGGCCGATTTTCATGAAAATCGGCACAGAATTAGTTTGTAACACGGGGGTGGGCAACTTGAAGCGATTTTTTTTCAAAATTCGATTTTGTTCTTTTTCTATTCCAATTTTAAGAACGAGTAAACTATCAAATCATCATAACATGGAACGGTAACTGGGGCGGGCGAATTAAAAAACAAATTGGCGAGAAATTCATCATCCATTATTTGTAAACATACAGACGAACCAAATGACCTTTTAATTTTCAACTACGGGCAAAGCCGTGCGGGTACCACTATTATGAAATAAAACCACATCTTTCTATCTCGGTAGTAGAAACAGCGCAACACTGCTACGTAAGTCGCTGATTCTTGAGACAGTTAAACACTTCAATTTCGGCTATTGAGGATAAAGACTTAAATTTCTTGGATAGTATCCCCAGGTAAAACGTTTGTCTATAAAGGTTCTTCTGCCTTTAAACAGAAATTTGGTAAGACCACATTTGGAGCATTCGGTTCAGTTTTGGTCTCCTTATCCGAAGCGAGTTTTTGCTTCATTGGAAAAGGTTCAAAGAAAGGCTACTAGACTATTTAGCTGACGTTCAGAATAAGAATATGATGCTAAACTTAAAAGTCTTAATATTGTATGTCTAGAACAAAGGAGAGTCAGAGGGTACGTGATTCAGCTATTTAAATTTATCAACATGAAACATGTTAACGGGTTAAATTTCTGCACGGAACTCAGGAAGAGGGGTCATTGTTTAAAGCTATTCAAATATCAGGCTAATCTGGATATGATAAACATTTTCACTTTAGTAGGGTCGTGACATTTGGAACAGCTTACCGGAAGTAACAGTATTGAGTAAAGGGGGTAGATAGCTCTAAGAGGGCCGTTGATATCCATTGGGAACTAATGAATAGACAAGGACCAGTCTAGCTGGGCCCAGAATCTGTTGCTTGTAATCATATTTGTATTTGCATTAGCATCTTATTTTTAAGCCTTTCTTGGTGTTGATTTAAATTTTACAGTAAATGTAACTATTGTTTACCTTGTAGACTATTTTTCGACTTCTAATCTGCTTTGCAGACTGTCGAAAAAAATGTGCTGCTAGGCTCCCTCGCACCAGATGCTAAAAAATTGGCATGCTGTTGATAACAGATACTATATGGGGTAGATATAAAATCTTTAGCTGATAAGATTTATTAAAAAAAACTAGTTCAGGATTATGTACAAGGTTTTTCGATTGCGACTCTATATCACTTATTACCGTAGCGTTTATAAACTTCTATTATGTAACTTTCGTTATTGTGAGAAGATTTAGATCAGCGTTTCTCTACCTTGTTTTACCTGATGATCGGCAAAGATTAAAAAAAAAAATACGGAGTTTTTTTAAGCAACAAAAAATGAAAAGAAAAAACGAAAAAGGAAAAAAAAAACATGCGTTTAAAAACTGTTTTAAATTTTAACTGTAGGTTTTTATTACGATTTTCTCTCAGTAAATGAAAAGATAATCAATACCTAAATAATCCTTTAAGAAAAATCACAGAAAAATGGAAAAAATAATAATTAAAATTAATGTTAAAAAAAAGTTTGTTTAAAATATTATTATTAGTGTTTTTGGAAAAAGGAGAATGTTTATTGAGGATAGAAAATATCTCCGAGGTCAGGTGAAATTTTTCCAACCCAGCGGTTCAGTATCTCTGATCTCGACGATATTCAGTTTTGTGTCAAACACTATAGTGCAGCTATAATTTGCCTTTTGGGGGATAGAGTCTAGTTCGCAAAATTACTTTCATTAAAAAAAGTTACCTTATTAGGATTGGCAATATGTTTTAAAGCTGGAATTTTAGAAGGCTCACAACCCCCTCACTGCGTTGCTGGCATCAGAAATTAGCATATTGTAGGGGCTCCTCTTCAATCGGTATTATGTACAGACCTGTCATTTCGAAATTTTCCAGGGGGTCAACGGGTGAATACTCAATGTAACTTATACTTAAAAGAGCACCCAAAACCACGCCCACTTATATGTAAACATTAGTCTCTGAAAACCAGGGTGACCCCTCTTGACCCCGCTAAATGACGGCCAGGCTTGTATATGAGGTGTGCCTAGAGAAATCGACATGGGGGGGGGGGGGGGAACGGGCAATTTAAAACGACGAACATGTTAAGCATTCAAAACTCATTTAATAAAGCTGTATGTTTAAGCAAACAAAATGCACGCATTTAATAGCCTTTAAAATGACATATCTATCAGACTTGGTTTTTAAAGGTGCTAAATATCAAAATAAGGCAATATGAATGATTTTTTTTATGTTTAATAGCACATATTTTTCTCAAATTAAATATTAAAACTTTAAAAAAGGAACGTTCTTTTTTTAAAATAACCCAAATAAATGGTGTATAATAAGTGAGCAACATAAGAATTTTATTTAGAAAATTTTAGGAGAATAATTCATTCCATTTCTCTGCTTCCATCTCACAGTTTTTAGGATTGTGAACGAATGGTAATTACATTAAACTTATCATGCATTTGTTATGAATAAAATTTAAATAATATTTTTAATGTTAAAGCGTAGAAAACGCTTAGGGGAGTTGATTTTTATTTTCAGTTCTATGAATTCTGATTTGAAATTTAAATTTCAAATGATATTTAGTGACATACTATACAAAAGAAAGTCAACTTCGAGGTTTTTGTTCATTGTTTGGTGGAATAAACGAAGAAATTGGAATGTAAAATGACTAGCAAGATACATATGTTATTCATTCTCGAAATTTTCATAAATTAAAGCACATTTTCGCTGTTGATTTGATTTTTTTTTCATTTGTTTTTTTTTATGTGACGATACTATTTTGATTTTTTTGCTCAATGATTTGCAACTATATATTATGAAAGGAAGACACTAAAACTTAAACAAAAGAAAGGGTTTGTTTTTGTTTCTAATTTTTTAGTATAAAAGTAATGGCAAAATAATTGAAGCATATTATGTGTAAAATGTTGGAATTTTTGCTTATTTATATGCTTTTTTACCCATAGTTACAGTTTAGATACTTATAGTAAAATATGAAGAAAAAAAGCTTTAGGTTTCTCTCAGCCACATAACGACGTATTATAATTAAAGCATCGGGTGTATAAAAAAAAAATAACCTTCTGCAAACTTTTTTTCTATAGTTGCATTAAAAAGGTTTTAAACAGTTAAGCTTTAAATACAATGTGAAATCGATTTTGTACATGTTTAGCAGTAAAATGTTCACGACTTATTCTTTTTTATTGGATTCGGAATAATATTCTCAATGTATTTTGCATTGAATTGTTCTACTGAAGAAGTTTAAAGCAAGATGCTTTTACATAGGCGATTAAGCACTTATTTTCCGATTACAACTTTTTCTCGACACGTGTTTTTACTTACAGATCTTTGATTCCTTTTTGCTAAATATCGGCAGTGTTGACAGAGAGTCTGGTGTCTGAAATACAGTTCAAACAAATGCTATTCTTCCAAAAGTTGTGTCAAAACCTTATACGCCAGTGTTTGGGACACACAAAGTAGCAGGAAGCATCGCGGTACGTTTATTTTAGTTGACTGAAATACCTATTAAAAAAAAAAAAAAAAACACATGAAGTTTCGTTCAGAACCAAACGAGATTACTTTCCTTTATGTATTTAATATGCCTCTTTTAATATGCTTTTTTAACATTTAAATAAGATTTTTAAAAGCAAAATATGCCTCACTCATTTGATAAAACCGATACATAAAAAAATAATAGACGGACAAATAAAGTAGTAGCACTTTTTTAAACAATGCAGAGCTTATATTTTTTCCCTAACAAATTCCTGAATCGTTTTCAAAAAAATAAAATAAATAAAAAATATATGAATAAATAAAAAACAAAAAGCCTATCAAAATAAATTCACTTTCTTAAAATAATCATGTGCTGCTCTTTAGGGTAAAAATAAAGAGCCTCCGATTTTATTTCTTCCGCCGGAGCCCGAAAGTGTTGTTTTTAGCACGCGTACATGAGTACACGTCCTCATTCTGTTAAGTTTTTAAAAAAACAATTCAATCTAATCCTTAATTTTAACTGTTACGTTTAGGTAAAAGTGTTAATTACAGCACAAAAAACAACTAAGTTTTATAAATCAACAACTTTTTCTTCGTTTTAAATCATAACCCCAGATTCATAATCTGTTAAATTTACGAACAACACTCATGATTTGGAAAAACTGACATTCTTAGGTGAAATTATACTTCTTTTTGAACAAGAGGAGCAATTTCGACCAAATAAGTTTAAATCGATCTTTTAAAATTGAAACTTCGCATTTATCCCTCCTGCTTTCTTAACCATGAGCAAAATATTCTCATGTAAAAAGGTCATATTTTATATAACAAGATAAATAATTTTCTTTCAAGCATTAAAATAGTGATCCTTTTAAATTGAAACTCACGTTTCATAACACATTTTCTTAAACAAAAACTAAAACACGGACCTTGAGTTCAAAGAGAACTTTTTCCCTGACGTCTCCCACTTCTAAATCACGACAACGTTATGCATAATGCAAAGATGACTCCAAAGTGCAGCCGCCAGTTCTTCTTCCATAATAACAATAATAGGCGCATATCTCCTTCCGCTTTGCCAGTTTATTGACATCTTGAGGTGGAAAGGGGAAACTTTTGTTCTTGGAATCTCATTTGAATATTAAAATGTAACCTGATCTTAATGCAATTCGTCATACTGCTTAAGGAATGAGAGGTTTATACAGCATAGAGGGTGTTCCATCGTCTTGGATTTGGTGATTGTTTTGCTCATTTTGTCAGGTTTTGATGCCACCATCTGACAGCAAAAGATCCAACTCTAAGTTAACTTACTATTATCGTGCGTATTTGTTTTTTTAGGTACTAAAAACCTGTCACATAGGATAAAAGGGATGACAGACATTTTCAGCAGTAAGAAATCAGCAACAGGCAATCTGACGCGTTGATGTTTCTTGTTGTTTGCCCTACTATCCAACCACATATTGTATTGAATTTTCAAACGTCAAGATAAGACGAATCTATCTGAATGAGGGGGAAAAGTAAAAATTTTTTTGTTGAATTTGCTGTCGGTATTCCGTTCATTTGAATGAGACTCTGCTTCTGAAAAAGCTGGCATCGCTAAAAAATAATAGATTCGTCCATTTCTGGCTGTAAAACGGATGTTTGTCTTTTCATACAATCCATGGTCAGACAGTATTCATAAGGAATTGTCTGTTATAGATTTTGCATTACAGCTGGTGAAATCTATTACTGACTAATGGTTATCTATTCGTTTCTGATGCCTTTGAATTTCAAGGGGTATGTTTTCATTCTTGACAGAACAGGATCCACTTTGAACTTCCTGACAATTTTTTTGTAGTGTTAAGGACGTAATCTAACTTTTATCTCTCGGTTTACAATCAGAACAAACAAATATTCAGAGATATTTTTCTTTCTGTTTGGTAATTTATTGTAATATTATTTCTAGTTATATGCTTTTAAGTAACTTACGCAATTGATTGATAAAATTTAAAGACATTTTTTTGAAAATGATATTGAAAAATTTTGTTGGAAGCAACTCAGTTTCAAACAAGAGTAAGTTGAATTACTCTGGATGAAGCTTCAAATATGGTGTTGCAAAAAATTGTTGCTCCCGTCTTTCCAGATACCCGAAGGACGTGAATGAGATCCTCAAGAGGCCGTTTAAATGTCCTTCCAAAGAAATAGAAATTCTGGAACGCACTCATTAAAACTGCTGTTGTTGGTTTTTTTTAATGCCTCCTGCAAGAACTATGGGCTATAGGCTTGAAAAAAAAATTCTATGGCAAATTTTAAACAGTAAATTCTTTAAGCTGATGTTCTGAAGCAGTGCAGCTTTAAATATAGCTGAAAAGACCTGAGGGCGTGTGTATGTCAGATCTGTCTTCAAGTTTTGTTTCTGAGATATTCTGAGCAATATATATAGTTATTATTGTAAATATTTGTCTTGAAGTACAATAGCAAGCTCTTTGATCAATGTATTAATTATTTGGTGCTAATGTGTCTTTTGTGCTTATTTGTTTTCTGATTGTTAACTTAAAAATTTCTTAAAAATGTTGTATGTTCTGTTTTCACCCATTTTTTCCGATTTTGAATTAACTAAACGTGACTTTTTTCAAGATCATATAAGCAACCAGGGGCTCCTCTCTCTGCTCACTTCGCTTATCTGTCCTTGTTTTAGGGCATTCCGCAATTGTTTAAGGGGATTTAGTACATTAAAGCGTGGAAAAAATATTTTTTTTTTTTCAGAATGTATCTATTCAAAATATTCAAATCAAGAGCTTTCAGACACTACCAAATTCATGTTTCTGTAGATTCAGGAACTCAATTTGAATATTAACGGGGCAGGAAAATGTATTAAAATGTGCGTACAATTTTATTTTCAAACGTGATTTTCTCAAAACGTCCATTCCAACGCTTATATTCCTTTTTCTGGAACGCTGTTTTTTACATTACTTTGGACTTTATTTATGTATTCATACCAATACTGTAGAAGAAATTTTGCTTTTGGACAAACTTCTCCCTAAACAGCTGCTTTTATGGCCAAACACGATTTATTTATTTATTTTATTATTATTATTTTTTTTTTTGACTTAAAAAGTGACTACCGTTTAAAATTTGATCTTTATCTTTACTAATAATAAAGCTGAAAGTCTGTCAGGATCTCTGTGACGCGCCTGCAAACTTCTCCCTAAACAGCTGTTTTTATGGCCAAACACGATTTTTTTTTGACTTAAAAAGTGACTATCGTTTAAAATTTAATCTTTATCTTTACTAATAATAAAGCTGAAAGTCTGTCAGGATCTCTGTCGGCCGATTTTCATGAAATTTGGCACAAAGTTAGTTTGTAGCATGGGGATGTGCATCTCGAAGCGATTTTTCGAAAATTCGATGTGGTTCTTTTTTTATTCCAATTTTAAGAACAAAATTATCGTAAGATTGACGAATAAATTACGAAATTATCATTACGTGGAATCGTAACATGGGCGTATCGTATGGGCTCGTCAATCGGCGTGAAAATTCACCGTACATTGTTTGTAAATATACAGGCGAACCAAAAGACCTTTTAATTTTCTATTACGGGCAAAGACGTGCGGGTACCACTAGTAAATTATAAAACAAACATAATTGCATTAAAAATTTACTTCAGTGAAATCTTCGATATCTTTTGAAAACACTGAAAGTTGTAAGTTTCTATCATTACAACTTTTCGGGAATTAGGAAAATTAAATTTAGCAACTTAACATTACGGGTATACAAGGTACCGACTCCCCTTAAACTAAATACTTGCTATTCACGGATTTGGTACATAGTTTAACGTATTTCTTACGTTCACAAACTCTTCTTTTCATGCCCCGTCACGCTATTTATCTAATTCATTCAGCTCATATTTAGCAAATCATCTAGAATTATCTTCTGTTCTTCATTCCGAATTCTCTCCAGATAATTCCTTATTCCTCAACAACAAACTCACGAATCTATTATTTTATATGCCTCCCACAATCGATCAATCTTGCCGAAAAACAAAAGCGGAACTTTCTGTTCAAATCAAATTCCGTACTGACAGCACCAAACTTAAACTCACGATTACGTTATGCATAATGCAACGGTGGAACTTAACTGCGTTCGCAAAGCTCGCCTTACGATAACAATAATAAAAGGGCATGTGCGATTCTTCCCGCTTATTGACATCTGCAGATGAAACGCGGGAAGTTTTGTTCTCTTACCTTCTCATTTGAATTATAAAGAATCAGGTACGTATTCTTAGTGTGCTTGAGCAATTGCGGAACACAAAGGGAATTTTGCTGAGTGCATTTGAGAATTGCTTGTCTGATGTTCGATGTTATTACGAAAGAAATTAAAAACATAATGTATGAAGGTGGATGGCAACAATCTTTTCTGTTACGTCATAACTTTTATTCCTAAGATATTTGACTGTTGGCTTATGTTTAGAATAAAACATGTCCGTATGAGTCAATAGGGTAAAAGCACGAAATACGATGTTCCATCGGTCTTTGTGCAACAACTTACACGATTAAGAAATAAATACTACAGTCTGCTCACGAATTATATTGAATTGGAAAGCGTCCAATTAAGACGAGTCTATCTGAATGAGGGAGAAAAGCAAAAATATGATGCACGTGTTCTGCTTATTTGAATATAACTCTGTTTAATTTACATGCTTACATACATCTGCCAAAGCTGGCATTTCTGAAAATTGATAGATGCGTCCATTTCAGCCTGCAAACCAGAAATTTTCCTTTCCGTCGAATCGTGGTCAGTTGGTAATAATCTTGAGCATAAAATGAAGTTCAGGATTTTGATGTGTTTGAGAGCATATTTTCTTACTTTAAAAGTATAATTTGAGTTTATCAGAGTAAAAGCATAAATCAAAAGTTTTAACTATAAACTGATTTTAAAAAATCTGGAAGAGGTTCGTTCACACGAGATGGTTCCTACTATGTGGACCAGAGAATGACACTATAAAACAGCTACATACACATCATAATAATTTAACTACTTGTACTTCTTTTTGAGATTACTAGAAAGACCTATTTGAGGCATTTTCGACACACACGCACACTACCCTTATTTTGCTCAATGTTGCACCATACCCTTTATTTCAGGTATCTCCAACGTGATTGTTTTATGAATCGGGTACATTAGAGTGTCCCAAAATATAAAGGCTGATTTTTTTGCCGCAAGCCCTCTTTTTTTCTTCTTAAATCCTAAAACAATAACAGAAAATATTTAATTTAAACAACGCACCCCGTCCGACTTGGATCTATCTGAAAGCGTGAACCCCGCACTAGTGTACTAGGCTAAATACAAGAAAACTTTTTTTGGAAATTTAAAATTTCAAGTTGATAAAACGTTGCCCCTGTAGTGTCACATGTACCACAAAAACAATTTTTTCCAATTTAAAAATATTTAGGCATCCTGCACGAGACTTGGAATTTATAATTTTCTTCGTCAAATTGATTTATATATATATATATAAATATATATATATATATATATATATATATATATATATATATATATATATATATATATATATTTTAATGAAGGATAAGTTTCAAGAAAGTATCAAGCGGAAAAATATGATTAAATAAGTAGGTATAATTAGCGTTCAATCGAAGTTTTTTGTCTCGTGCGATATTTAAGTGTCCCACATAGTATAAAAAACATGGATTTCATCAAATTTAAGTTAAATTTTTCATTTAATGCACATGTTTTTAAAAATTCATTTACAAATGTAGATTTGAAAATGAGTTCTTTAATAACTTTTAAACATCACTATTTCCTTAAATTTATCTGCAATTAAAAAAAAAAAGAAAAAAAAATCAATTTTTTGAAGAAAATTATAAAATTAAGTCTTGTGCTAGGTGCTTAAACATTTTTAAGTTGTGTAAATGGTTTTGTGGTGGTGATAGAGGGGTAAGTTTCATCAACTTGAAATTTCAAATTTCCAAAAAAAAAAAAAAAAAAAAAGTTTTTCTATTCGGCTTAGCACTGCTTCACACATTTAGACCTAAGTTGGCATGGATTGTCGTTGTTCAAATTACATGAAATTATTTCCGCAATGGTTTTGAACTGAAAGGGAAGAAAATAAGAGGATATTCGACCAAAAAAATTTTTTTTTGACTTTCATTGTTTTGGGGACATACTAAATGTACATTAATCATGCTCGAAATTAAACTAATCACTCTAAATAAATTAACAACTCATAAGTTTATAATTTTCAACGGATAAGAACGCAGCAGTCTTATTACACTATAACCGTTTAAAAAAAATTGCAAATGTGAAACAAGTCAACACCTATAAACTACAAAGATAAATCTCAGACCCTAGTTTCTGGTTATAACGCAAAACTTAAATGCTTAAACCACTACACTCACTGGCCAATGAATTAGAAACCCAACATCAATTTTTTTGGACCATCTTTTGCACGGATAACTGCTCTGATTCGTTTGGACATCGAGTCTACAAGCTTCTGGAGTGCATTTACATCTAGAGAGTACCATGCATTGGCTATGCAGTCTTTTAGATCTTGTTAATTAGAGGGAAGATCGCTCACATTTTTCATAGGGTTAAGATTCGGGCTATGCGGAGGCCAGGGAAAGTGTGGGAAGTCAGATTAATGCTTAACGAACCAATTTTTAACACTTTTTGCCCGATGCCTGGTTGCATTATCGTCCATGAAATAGGCGCCGCTATCGGGATAAAAATGCAATATTAAAGGATGCACTTGATCTGCCAGTATATCTATGTATCGCATGTCTGTTTGTTTACCCTCGATGAACAACAGAGCACCACTTCCGTGCCAGCAGAATACATGTTCCATATCATGATACTCCCTCCAGTCCCTTGCACAGTACGAGCAAAGCAAGACGTTTCCCTCAAAGGTTTCTAATTCACTGGTAAGTGAGTGTAGTTTCAAGTTTCTCCGTAGGTTTCGAATGCTTAATATGTATAACAGAAACTAATAACACTAGTAAAGGAAGAAACTGTAGCCCGTTCTACTGAATATAAGACACTTTGTTAAGCTCATGACTGATATATATAGTAATTGAAAGATATTGTTTCCAAAATGTTGTTTTTTTCGTTTTTTGAAATGCAAATTTTGAATGGGCATTCATATATAAGGGGCTATTCCATTCTGATTTGTGTGACACTCAGACACGATTTTTACTGTGGTTAAACCAACATTTTAAGCGCTAATATAGTTAACGAATACTAACAAAATATTTCAATCATGTTTAACTATGCATTTGCTTTAATAATTGAGCTATAACAAAACTGCAGGAGGTTTACATTTTTTGAAAGAAATTTTTAAAAGCTTGTGACGGGTGTGACTCTTGCAAGACATGAGGTTTCACCTGCTCTCATATTCCTAGAAATTCCTGTGAATATTTTAATGTTTCATGACTGTAGCGTTTTTTTTTTTTTTCTATTAAAAGACATTCAAATGAAACTTAATACATGATATTTATGATGAATTTAAAGTTTTTTATGAAACAAGATTTTTTTCGTAATGTGACGAGTGTGGCGAATATTGTAATGGGTGTGACATTGTGAAAAATAGGCAACTTGGAGGAGCAATTTCTAGAAGAGCAAGGATCAGTACAGGCATTGGCAATAGATAATATATATTAACATTTCATGGAAAAGAAAGCTATTAATGGATTACATTTATTTAGCACTTCTTTCATGACCGCTAACGAAATTAGGCCGAATGTTGCTAGTTTTGGTAATTACAAATAATTTTCCGCTAGAAATATCACCTTTTACGGAAAAAATTCAACAGCGTCATCCATTACCCAGCATATCTTTACTTATTTTTTCTTATTAAAAATTAATATGCAAAACAGTAACATGATGCAATATACTAATAATGCAGTGATTTGTACCACTGCCTTGGGTGGTTAGTGAAATGAAAAAAAAAAAAAATGCTATATCAGGTGTTAGCATTTTCTGACCTAGAGAAAAATATACCATTTGTGTTGCAGTGATAGTTACATTTTTAGAATGTAAACTTTGCAGTCTGTTCAATTTAAACATTTTCAGTGCTGCTTTCCCAAAAGTTCCTTCCAGGAATTTCATCTTTTCATAAATTCTAACTTGCAGACAACATTCACTCAGACTTCAGTTTTTGCTACAATGTACAGTTAAACTCTTGTTATCTTCACTGCACAGTTAAATAAATGAAAAGTATAGTTTGTTTTGACCTAGCTCTTTTTGACAATGTTGACTATATTTAGCCCCCCATAATGTGACTGTCCTTTGCTATATAAAATGGTGAAAAGTTTGTAGTCTCATGTCATTATAAAATCCCCTGCCATAGAAAGAAGTACTAGTTTTAAGGCTTTAAAATGAGCTCTACAGCAATCGGAACATTTTTTTCTTTTCATAGTTGAGAAAATTCCGTTTTCAGATAAGTTATGCTAGCATTTTAGAATGTCCCATACAGCATATTTTCAAGCTACACGCTGCTTACTTCCAGAAGGGAGCAAATAGCAATTGTATCATCTTTTAACCATGCACAACTTGTAGATGCGATAATTGGTTAATGAAATTTATATTTGCATCCTGAGAACCTGTATCATAGTTCTGGGCAAAGTCTAATTGTTGTATAACTCCAGTGTCTCAAATATTACTTTTTATCATTTTATTTATAAAATAATTTGAATGGTGCATTTTCACAAAATAGAGTAGTTATGGGAATGAGCAGCTAATTATTTTCATCCTTTAAATCTATTTTACTCCCGTGAAACTTTCCAAGAATTAAAAAAAAATCACTTTGTAACCTAAAACATTATTGAAATAATTCAAATACGTGGTAATAAGATTTTCAGCTAATTCTTACGAACTACATTGTTCATTTGTTAAGAAATAAAATGGTTTAATTTACTATTTCATTTGGAAAGTTTTGAAAAGCTATTTTAAATGCTATCACACCCGTCACAAACTTTTGTCACACCCGTCACAATAAAATTTTCCTAAAGAATAAAAATTTGATCAAATTTAAACATTGTACTCTTACTCACACATGCAAACATTAGAAACTTGGAACGTTTCGTGTTTATCCATGGAAGAATGCATTTCCTATAATAACTTTAGCATCCTTTTTGTGACGGGTGTGATAGTGAATTCTTATAACTTTATTTGTACTAAAAATCCTGTCAATTATTTTGTTATGGAGAATTAAGTGGTCCAAAAGATAGGCAAAAGTCATAAATGGTAAAATATATACACATATAGTAAAAGTACTGCTGCTTTAAATAGAAGTCCGCGTAAATGAAAATACTCGTTTTCTTCTACGAAAGTTTTGATGTCACCATAACTTTAGACTCAAAAAAATAATAAAAACATAACTTTTAAGAAAAATGTCTGTGTAATTTCATAAATCCCATGCTATTACCTTTAATTTGATTTATTACTTGTCGCAATAAAGCAATTTTAAAATTTCGAACCTCATGTCCTCGTTTTCGTCGAATTGCCCTAAGACCAAATGAACATTAAAACCACACACTCAAAATAATATTCTATCGAAAAATAAATTTTAAAATATTTCCAGTAATAGTTTGAATATTATATATTTCAAATCTTCTTTAAAACCTTTGTTATTCTTATTGCATATAACAATAATTCTTTCAAACATTTTTTATGTTTTCTTCCGCGCAAAAAATTAGTGTAGAAATAAATATTTTCACAGATCTTTTTTCACACGACAGTATGAATTATTTATGAAAATTATGAACGTACAAGCACAGAATAAATTGTAAATAGTGTAACTCAAAATAAAAAACTTATTTGCAAAGCAGTGTAAAACCATTTCTCAGTGATTTAATTTACATTCACATATGTACTATTATTTCACGTATGGTGATAGGTGGTACATTTGCTTTGAAATACAGAAAATAAACTATTTATTTCTTCCTTTTTCTGCATATATTTAAAAATAGTTTCGAGTTTACAAGATATCTCGATGTTCACACAAAAGAAAAATGTGCAAAAGTAAATGTCTTTATGATTTAAATTTGTGAAAAATTGGAAAAATGAATGGAATGCAAGCAAAAAAAGATTAAAGACAAATGTTATAGTAGTTTGAAGAGTGATTTATTTATTTTTTAGTTTCTTCATTTGTATCAAAATATATTTTACGTAGGTGTGTACAGTCTAAGTTTTATTATCAAGTCGTCATAATAACTAAGCTAAAAAGATTTTTATGTTTGGGAAAATGTTTTGGATACTAAAAAAAGAGGGAGAAATTTTAATCCCAAAAGTAGTTATAGCTAGAAAACCATCTGGAACTACAGACGTAGCAAATGTGATACAAAAAATATAAATTGAATTTGAAAAAATTTTTAACATGATGACTACTTACATTCTAGAGAATATGATGTAAAATATTTTTTAAGTTAGATAGTTTATTTCAAGTGATTTTTCGACTACGGATAACTAGTTCGTTCGCTTAAAGTTTTGAGCGGTTGTTTTCTATTTAGCTCTTCAAATATCATTTTTTTTCCTTGGTTACTGCAATCCATTTTAACGCACGTTAGTAATTTCCTTTAGCAAGATCATTTTTTTCCTTCCTTGCATGTTTCAATTCAATATATGCACCGAATCTCTTTCAACGAATTTTAAGACAAACTCTACTGGTTTTTCATAAGTTCAATGCTCGTTTTAGGAAAACAAATCTGCGTCACAACGGTTAAGGGTGCTTTACGATGATGATGTATGCAATCCGATATGTTTCTTTCACAATTAATTTTGATTGATTCGAGGATTTAATACGAACGATCAGTCATATTTGATTATATCTGTTCTTGTATATTAATTTCAAAAAACAATTTTAGTCATCTCTTATTTCAAAATATATGTTGCATAGTAATGAGAATTTCATTTCTTTTCTGTTTGCGTGGTTGGGGTTAGTATGGTATTTGGGAGAGTACTACAACCGGAAGCAAAAAGGGTTAGAAAAACATTAGGTTGAGTAAAATATTTGCTACATTTAACCACAAATAAAAATCACAACAATGACATAAAAGTAAAATTTGTGTTCGTCGAAGTTAAGTTTACCCTAAAATATAGAGGTTTTTTCAATAATGTATCAAAAGATGAACTATATTTTGGAAACTTTCAACTCAATTCAAGGTGAGAGACTCATAAAATCTATCGAGATGGTTGTTATAAATTAAACTTTTGTCCTTATAAAGGTGAGCTGTGTTCCAGAAAAGATAGATATATTTTATGATACTTTCCAGTTCTGGAGGTTTTGGTAACTTTCTTTAGATAACTTGAACCCACGTGGGTTGGTTCGAACTTTTTACGTGTTTAGTATATTTGACTTTATGAAGTCAAATATACTAGAAAAAACATGAGGTGGTTCTACTACGTAAGAAATTGCAAAAAACCCAGTGCTACACTCGGTTAGCTAGGTTAGAAAAGCCAACGTCTAGTTTTTTTACGAAGGAAGTTGGCAACAATATGCTCGGCTAATTACAGTAGTTCTGAATATACTGCATGGAAGTTATTCTGATTTGAAATTGTTGAAATCTCCCGTCAGGCATATGAACGCTTTACGCAAGGCAATAAATTGTAGAACTCTTGTTTCAACACTATGAAATAAAGATTTGTTCAAAGTCGCTCTATTTTCATCTAAATATTTTCATCCAAATTACGTAGGTCAGTCAGAAATTTAGTTGCACTACTTCGTAAATATGTTCCGTTTAAGACTATTTTGATGACACTGTGTGGCAATACTTTAGACATGTATCTCTATCGTGTGACGAAGCGGCTTCCCCAAGGCAAGTTCAGTTTTTCTGATAATCAGTCCCAAACATTCTCAGCAGTTGTAAGCAGCGTTCAAATTGGAAATGCGTTCAGTAGTTCGATTTTGTAGGCAAAAATGTGCAATTGCACTGAAATTTATGGGCAGCAGTGTATGATGAAAAGGCAAAGTCACTTTAAGCTATCGTGAAATAGTGTAACATGTTTGAGAATGGACGTACAGATATTGACAACGCTGAGCGCGAGGGAAGACCAAGTTTAGATGTGAAGTGAGGAATCGCCCTTCGCAGCTGCCTAAACCTTTCACCACCTGACTTCCATGTTTTTGGTCCCATGAAACAAGAACTTTCAAAGCGAAATTAGCATTCGGATGACTAAGTGAAAGCTACAACCCAGCAATGGTTATCGGACATTGGACGGGATTTCTTTGTAGAAGGCATCGAAAAACATGTACCAAGTCTCGACAAATGCTTAAATATCGAAGGTGGTTACGTTAAAAAGTAGATTTCGCATGAAACTTAGGGATACCAATAAAGTTATTGTAAAATGTCAATCCTTTTCTTGTTTTCTAGAGCAGTGCAAGTAACTTTCTGACTGACCCTCGTAATTTCATTTTATGTAACATCACTCGCATGCTTTCAAGTTATCTTAACCGAGGAGCCACATGATTAATCTATTAATGATTTTTTTAAATAAGTAGCATTAAAAAGAACCCTGTAAAATATGTTTCTGACGAATAAATCGTTTGCGCTCATCTTCCCGTTACCGAAACATATCAATCCTTAAAGTCGGGTGACATTTTAAAGAAAAAACAATAACATCTCTACAAAGTATAAAATTAAGTCTCCAAAAAGCGTCTGTGTGTTTGTACTCGCAAAACTCGAGAACTATCCGGTCGATTTCGCTGAAATTTATACAGTTTATTCCATTAAGTCCTGAATAGTTTGCAGACCAGTTCGAAAAACCTTCGATGAATAGTTCTTTTTTTTTAATTTCCAACTTAGGCCCAATTTTCACACAAATTCCTTAATATGGGGATGAAAAATTACTTGCACATATATTAATATTATATATCGTTCGAAAGAGTAGAATTTTTTCAGTTCTATGCAATTTGTTTCAATGCTCTAATTTAATTACGGCGGGAGTTATTTGCGTTTTTAGCTCAAACTTTTTTAGGCTTAGCTGAAATTTAGACACTTCTTTCTTCATTAAATCTACCAATAAAAAGTGAAAGAACTGTCCCACAGTTTTCTTTCTGACACCATTGGAAAAAGCGACATTTTTACTCCAGATCCATCTTTACCCCACAAAACTTCTATCTCAAAAGGAAAAGCCTTTTTAAATCAAGTTCGAAAGATCTCATTTCAATTCAAATTGTTAACCATTTTCCTTCGCATTTTAATTCCTTGAACTTCATTTATTTTGTGTTTCCATGGTTACGCTTTTTAAAGCCATCTTTCTCTGTTTAATTTCTTAAAATTATTTTAATATCTGTCGTCATTTTGTTCGGGAAGGAAATCTTTCATCATGTTTTTATTTATTTATTTATTTATTTACTAGCTGCATTGCCCGGCTTTGCACGGTCTACCTCCAAACAAAAAAGTTATCAGGCGTAATGATGCTTTTTAATTTTCACCCGTTAATTTTTCTGCCTTTTCTTTTTTTTGAAATTCGAAGGAAGTGAGGGAACTCTATGGGTATTTTTCGCGAGCTTTCGATTGGCGCCAAATTCGAACTGATCGGATAATTATTTCGGATAGAAAGAGCCATTTAATGCCATTTTCGGCCCCTAAAATTAAAATTCGAACGTTTCGGGACTTTTTTGTCGTTTGAAAACCCCTCTACGTTCCTTCTCGGGTGGTTGAGTACCTCCTTGCCAAATTTGGTCGAGGTCCGAAATAAACTAGATTTGTATAAGGAACATACACACATATATACCCACATTCACACATATTCTTTGTTTTATTTATGTAGATTTAAGCCTGATAGTTGAATTACGTCACTTGACAAAATTTTTATTTTCAAGGTAGACCGGACAAAGCCGGGCAACGCATCTAGTTAACAATAAATGGAAGGTTCTGGAAAATGTTAACACAAAATATTCACACGATTTCTGTCAATGTTAACCAAGCTCCGGTAACTGTTAAAATGTACATTTCCAGCTAAATTTGGCGATTTTTTCTCCTAAATTTAAGACTTGATATTTCGATGACGGGAGGACGACGGCAAATGATTT
The DNA here is from genome assembly GCF_026930045.1 of Uloborus diversus. Classification (NCBI taxonomy): domain Eukaryota; kingdom Metazoa; phylum Arthropoda; class Arachnida; order Araneae; family Uloboridae; genus Uloborus; species Uloborus diversus. Next base: position 36,535,638 of record NC_072734.1, on the reverse strand, counting down.
ATGAGTGAAAAAACATGTTTAACTAATCTCTTTCATTTGCTACATTTTTTTTTTCTTACACAAACGTATGGTTTTCCGTAAGAATGCAGAATAACTTTGGATAAAGCCAATAGTTTTAAATGGTTATTGTAAAAAATGTCTTTTACTTTTGACTAATTATACAACATTTCGAATTACTCTTCAGTTGTATGCTAATAAATGCAATAATACAATTAAAATGTGAGTGGGGGAGTGAAAGATATAAATTGTGGAAAAGTTGAAGAGTGCTACTATTGTTTCGTTGCACTAAATGTCACTTTCTCTTTTGACTAGAGGTAGCTACCAAGACAGACTACAAGATTATTCTTTACGCTGTCCCCCCCCCCCCTGATTTTGCAAGCCATCTTAACATTGCAAAGGTTAAGGAGTACTAAACTGTCCAGATAAGAGCATTTAAAACCGATAAACCGAGCAATTGGTAGGTGCGGGGGTCTGTGAGGGTGCTGAATGTCCAAAGTATCTGCTGCAACGAGTTTTGAGATATTTTAAGAAACGCGTTTCGGATTCCATAAACACTTGGGAAATGTTACAATTTGACATTTTTTTCGTCCGTTATTTTCAGCGAAAAGCAAATAAGCAAAATAAGCTTAGACTTTGTACAATAAAGTCTAAGCACATTAGGCGACAAAAATTCGAATAATCCTCATATATATAACAGTGAATTTACTGATCGAATAACGCTCCTAACGTCACCAACAATGAAACTCTCGCCACGGCATGATAATTTGATAATATTTTTGTTAATGTTTGACATGCAGGGAAAGGTTGAACTGGATCCGGGAACTTGACTGTTTTACTGGTAAGACTGTCATTTTAGGAGGATGAAGAAACGAAAAAGTGGTCAACAATGAACGCTATCTACTGGAGTTTAGGGTTAATCCACTGAATTTAGGGTTAAAATGTCAACTATAAAAATATCACATAACAAGCAATTGCTTCCTTAAAATGTAAAAGCAATTTTCTTCCATCATACCTTGACGGCGAATTTTCTAGCCATAATAATAATAATAATAATATCACTAATAAATGAATTATTTAAAATTAAAATTAGAATAAATTTTTTACTTTAACTTCCTTAAAGTTAAATCTAAAGTTAAATGCAAATACTGCCCTTTACCTTCCCATGGCAGTATAGATATCATTGATCCCCTAAGTTATATCTATGTTAGTTTTTGTAAGAATATTTATAAATCTGTCTTTTTCATTGCCCGTAAGTCGCTATAAAAATAGCATTTAAATATATGTAAAAACTGAAATTAGTTTTGAACAATAATAAAACTAATCTTCTATAGTTTTAGCATTATAAAAAAAAAATATTTTATGAAAATTCATCTGTAAACTAATCAATTTCTTTCCAAGAGAGAGAGAGAGAGAGAGAAAAAAAAAAGCAAAAGAAAAATAGCATTAGTGTCAAATTATTTGAAAAAATAAAAACTGATCTTGCGACAATTTTAAGCAGATATTAAAAAAAGAAGAAAAGAAAAAAAAAACTAAAGTAATTACAATACGTAAGATTTGTTTAAAATGTGTTGCATTTTGTAAGATATTTAAAAAAAAAAAAAACGAATTATTTAACGTAACAATAGCTCGAAAACATTTTTTGCTAACATTTATTCATTTATATATATTTTTTTGAATCCCATATTCAGTTCAAACATTAGCATAACGTTAACATTTCTTCATTTTTATTAGGAATACATTTTTCAAGCCTTTAATGAGTAATTATCCCAGAATTAAAATTCGATTTCAATGGGGAGATTTTATTTCTTGGATTCAACTACAAAAAGTAAAATACGCGAAATTTTTTTTACTAACCTACTTCATAGGATTAATGACAAAACATTAGAAAACATTTTTCTTCATGCAAATATGCAATGCGAACTTCAATAATTATGGCTTTAATATGTTGGATAAATATGAATAATGCAAATGAGTAAAAACATTATATTGCTGCAGTTTTTGTTTTAGATTAAGAATGTTCTCCATTTTGTAATTATTAAAATTTCTTTCATATTTATGATAGCTTCTAATGAAAAAAATTAAATACAAGAAATTGAATACAATGAAACAAGAAACTGATTGGTAAATAAAGAAATCAGAGTTTACGTAAAAGTAATTACATTAGAAAATTAAAATTGTGTGCCTAAAAGTTTTGTCACTTAGTGTGATATAAAAATAAACAGTTTATTTATGGCGTTAAAAATATGTCTGTGTGTGGGAAGCAAAGAACACTAATTCACAAAAACAAAACTATTGATGAGTTTTAAAGTTTTCCTTTTATGATGTTTTATATTGTTAGATTTTCATTCAAATGCTTATAAAATAAAATTTAAGGTAAATGGTAAGTAATATGGTGGTTAAATATCAATCCGCTAAAAATAAAATAGCAAACCTCTCAGGCATCAAAAAAAAAAAAGCATTCATTGGATGAGTATACAGTTACACCAAAACGTCAAAAATCCGTACTAATTAAGATCACAGGTAGTTCGCATTTTTAAATTGTTCGGGTTTTAAAAAATAATCGTTTTTACATCATAAAGGTCATTTCTTTATTTTTAAAAAAATATTATCAGTTTATCAAAGCAAAAGTGTCCCCATGATTGAATACACTTTTCTTTGTGTCATGGAGTTTTTGGGGATTTTTTAAAAAATTATATCTTTACTTTGTCATATTTTTTAAAAATGTCTGCCGTTGGAGCACATATAAACACGGGTAAGAAATGCAGAAGAAGCATCATATTTTAAAGGAAAATTGAGCAATATGAAACATATACCTAAATAACAAACATGTTGAAGGGCTTGTAACCTATATTGCGTTTGTTTAATTGTACAGTTATTGTTTCACTAAGGAAATATTTTTAGCGAATATGTAACTGCGCACTGTCACATTCTAAAGTATCGTAGCCTGTTCTGATCACTGAATAGATTAGCCAAAAACTTATATGACTACATAATACAGAGGATCTTTTTTTTATGTAAAGGTTACTGTATATATATTTTGCTTTTAAGCTTCATACATTGTTTGATAATGTATTTTAAAATTATTTTGAACTTCAGTTTTTAATTAAATGAAAATATTTTGTGTCTTTTTATTTCATGTAGTAAGTATTAGATAACACTAAATTATAGATCAAATATTTAGTAACAAAAATATGAAAAATAAAACTATTAAATATTTATTTATTTATATTTAGTAATGTTAATAGCAATTGACAATAAATTTATAAACTGATTATTGGAAAATAATCGTTATAAATATTTACACATTTTTTAATACTTACAATATCCTTCATTAATAATAATAATGAGGAGAGCGGCTATGGAAACTGCTCACTTGTGCCCCTAGATGTTGTGTTCACAAGTGCCCCACCGTCTACTTTAGAGCTAATTCGCAAAAATAAAGATTTTTTAAATTAATTTAAAAAATCCAAACATTGTCATAAATTTACTTGAATGCTCATACAATGGTTCGTAATAGTTTGATTTAGATTAGCAGTTAGTTTTAAAAAAATGTTATCACCTGAAAAAGACAGTGATAAAAAATTTTCCACACCTGCAAAAAAAAGGAGTTGCCACCACAGAAACATAAAATGGATCACTGCTCTAAATGTTTGTGCAGGAGGTACAACTGGTACTGTCCTTAACTGGGAAATTTTCCAGACTTTTTTGCTTGAAGCGATCTTAGTAAAACATATCATGTTCACGTAAGCCCCGTGCAGGGGTGCCCACAGAGGGGGATTATGGCGCAAGTTGCGCCATCAAAATTTTTGGGGGGGATTTTTTTCCAGAAGTTTTGATTTTCTTTAGAACATGAAATTTTTGATTTTTGGAAGGGAAAAAAAAATAATCTTATTCAACAATAAATAGATGCATTAGTAATACTTTTTTCACGTACTTTTACCAAAATTTAATACCCGTGTCTCTTTTCAATAAAGGGAACATCAGAGACGGGATGGAGTTTGTGCCCGTTTCAAAGCTTTTTCAGACGATTTGCTTCCTATTTAATGTATTATAAATCTTTCGAAGTAGAACAATTCTGCATGATGAATATGTGTGACAGTGATGAGAGGGAGAGAGAGATCAAAAATGACTAAAATAAAAAGTTTTCTCCTCTCCTTAGTTTATTGTTTGTAATAATTCTGACCACTATGCACTTGTCTTTCATTGATTCATTTGCACCTTGACAATCGTTAAGAACTAGTTTTGAAGTTTGTGAATAACATATTTTTAATCCCTCTAATCGACAATTACTATAGTGTTTTCATAAACTAGCTTAAGTTTGTGTAGACTTTTTCATTTCACTTTACTATCATCTTCTCTACCATTTTTAAACGGATTGGTTCAATTTTTCATTAGATGATTTTTATTAAAACTTTCAGTGATGTTGGTTTTCGCCGATGGAAGCATAGAAGGTATCTGATATGCATAGAAGAATATTTGAATCGTTAAAATTCTCGAGTTCTGATTTTCCATGTGTGCTGAATAGCTGAATCCATTTTTAAGGATTTACGAAGAATATCTGCCACAGAATATCTGTGTGCTATCCATCCTTTTTGACTATGTAACTTCAATTTTGGAAAACTTTCAGGCGAACGCCCTTCACTGTAACGCCCGAATAACACCATCTTTATCATCAAGAGTCATCTAAATCTGCGTTTCTAGAACTGCAATTTTACAAATACAAATACAAATGTGACGACCAGCAACAGGCCCAGCTAGGCTGGTCCTAGTCAATTAATTAGTCCCCAATGAAGATCAATGGCCCTCTTAAAGCTATCCACTCTCTTGCTCATTACCGCCTCTTCCGGTAAGCTATTCCAAGTGCCCACGACCCTGCTAAAGTAGTAGTTTTTCCTGATTTCCAAGTTAGCCTGAGATTTAAATAGCTTAAAACAATGACCCCTTGTCCTGCTTTCCCCGCAAAAATTTAATCCATTTACATCTTTCATTTTGATAAATTTAAATAACTGAATCATGTCCCCTCTGACTCTCCTTTGCTCCAGGCTATACATGTTAAGCCTATTAAGTCTGGTATCATAATCTAAATCTGAGAGTCCCCTTACTAATTTAGTTACCCTTCTTTGAACCCTTTCCAGTACAAAAATATCTTTCTTCAGATAAGACGAGCAAAACTGAACAGCATACTCCAAATGAGGTCTTACTAAACTCCTATATAAAGGCAGAAGAACTTTCTTAGATTTGTTTGAAATAGATCTATTGATGAACCCAAGCATTTTGTTGGCTTTGTTACTAGCAATACTGCACTGTTGAAAAATTTATAAGAAAGAGAGAAAATTTATAAGAATTTTGAAAAATTTATAAGAAAGAGATTCTGATTCCCCCCTCTCTTCTTAACATAATCAAAGAGAATCCTAGAATTGCGTTTTGGAGTATATATTTCGAAAAACTGCCGGTTGAATGGCACTGAAACTCACCTTCCACTAACATTATCAAAATCAGGGCCGACGCCAAGGGGGGATGCTACCCCTCCTCCCAGTTTTTAATAAGGGGGGCCGCCAGTTTCCTTTTAGAGATGTAACAAACGAAGAAAAAGAAAAAACTCTTCGTTGTTTTAAAAAATAAAATAGTAACTACAAATGAACAACTGAAATAATAGTGACAAATAGCATTTTTGTAGTAAAATTTAAATGGAAAAAGTAACGTTAAAATACAATTTAGGAACATCTATGATTCTCTTTTAATCAGATTGTCAAAGTAAGGGCCGCAGAAATGTGCGTTTCAAACATTTTTAACGCAAAAAATAGTATTCAGTGCACTATTCACTAGGCCGCAGAGTGGGTATGCCTGCCTAAGCGGAAACTATGGGCCTGGCTCAAACTAAAGTATTGTGCATGAGTAAAATTAGCATAATAGTAGGGAGAACCGGCGAAAAAAACTAACATGGTGCACGGCTTATCTCTCGACTGCCCTGGTCATACAAAACCATGCTTCATGGTTCTTCAGTTTAAAAAAAAAATTAGATAAATAAATAGGATGGTTTCATAGGGGCCGCCGAAACATTCCCCATATGTAATTTTTTTGATGAAAAATATTGTTCTGAAAATCGCTGCTTAGTGGAGAAAAATGCCTGGGGTCGCCGAAATATATTTGACACAGAGAGAGAGAGGAAAAAAATACAGTTTAATGCTAAGAGAGATTAAAAGTATTGTGATGAATGATCACATCAGGAGTTCTAAATGTTTGAACGTAAAAAATCATGGGTAATTCAAAGCTAATCAAGAGATGCAGGAGGAACATTTAAAATAAAATGAAGTGGAATAAATAAGACCTAAGGTATCGCACAAAATTACCACATCCGTTCAAAATGTTAAAAGTTCTTTTTCTGGGGCCGCAGACGTTTGTTTCAAGAAAACAAAAATATTAGGCTGGAAATTGACAATTTTACGATGGAAAATCCGAGAAAATAATCGTGTTTGGCAAACTAAAATAGGAAGAAAGTATTACCACACTATGTTTATCAATAATTAAAAACTTGAAATGAAGACAGGGAAGTAGCCAAACTGAGATGGACAACTCCAATTCCTTCTTTTTTACGTCCCCAAAGCTGGTCAGGAATTGAGTTTTTAAAGCATAAGCCTTGAAAAAATTTCGGGAAAACGTTCTAAAACCCATTGCCCTCTCAATTCATCAATCATCATCAGTCACGGCCGAATAAATTTCGTCTTTTGGACTTTAATTTAAAAAAAAAAACTCCCTGAGGTCTTTCGAACCTGACCTCCTCCTAATATTACTAAAGATCCTCAAAAATTTTATTGTTAAGGCTTCAGAAAATTTTTCGAGGGAGATCTCCCAACACCCCCACTCCTCTAACAGTATTTAAAATCGCCTACAATTGCGTTAATTGAATTTCAATTTTGAAAATTTTTCAGGGGAGGACTTCGAATCTCTCCACCCATTAACATTAGCTTATCAAAAATCTTCTAAACCAGCGTTTTCTACAGATCGGAAATTTTTCGAGAGAATGCTCCCCCCCCCCCTCTCTCTCTCTCTCTCTCTCTCTCTCTCTCTCGCCAACATCACCGAAAAACGTCTTAAATCTCGTTTTTATTGCTTCAATTTCGAAACATTTCTGTGCACGAGCCCCTTCAATACCCCCCCCCCCCCCCACCTTCAGTGAAGTAAGTGAAGTAAGTTCGGTAAAGCTTAAATTACGTTTTCGGAGCTTTAGTTTCAAGAAACTGGCGGTGCACTCCATTTTAACAAAGAAGTCAACAACCACATTTTAAAGCTTTTATTTTCAAAAACTTTTGGAGGGATGGCGTTCGCATCTCTATTCTCCTTAATATAACTATAAATCGTCTAAAACTGTATTTTTCGAACTGCAATTTTCAAATTTTTCCCGGGGGGAGCACCGGACCCTCCTTTACCCAGTCGCAATCAGAAATAATTCACAATTACGTGCTTGGAGTTTGAAGAAGTTTGAAAATTTATCAGGGGATGACTTCGAGTCTCTTCCTCCTATAACATCACCATAGATCGTCTAAATCCGAATTTTTCAACTAAAAATATTGAAAAATTGCCGGGAGAGAACCCCCGGACCTCCTCTCATAATCAAATATAACGTACGATTGTGTTTTGGGAACCAAAATTTCTGTAAAAATTATTGGATATATTAGACCTCCTCTCTACTTACTTCCTCTCCAACTTAAAATATATTCTAAAGCTGCGTTTTTATATCTTCAATTTCGAAAAAATTCCAGGAGGTAGCATTTCGACACCCCCTATTTCTGATTGAATATTCTCCTTACAATTAAATTTATATTGCTTGTATTAAGGTCCAGTAAAATGACTATCCCTGCTAAACCAGAAGCTAAATCTCTCTCTCTTTGTATATTGAAACATGTGTTTTAAACAATTAAGGGGCAGCCAAATGCGTACCCCCCCCCTCCCAATTATTTGACCTAGCGACGGCCCCTGATCAAGATCTATCAAAACTGCGTTTTTACGTAAAGCTACAGGTTAGAAAATTTAAGTGGAGCGCCACTTTCGTCAACATTATTAAAGATCGTCTTAAATTTTAGGGTTTCAATTTCGAGAAAATTCCGGCAGTGCTTCCGAAAACTCTTTTTCTTAACGTCACAAAGGTCGGCTACAATTGTAATTTTAGAGGATCAATTTCAGAAAACTGCCTGTCCCCTAACCATAGATAGTCTAAAATACGGTTTTGAAGACTTTTATCACGAAAATTTTCCGGGGGCGAGCCCCCGAATCTCTTTTTTTTCCCTAACATTACCACAGATAATCAAAAACTGCGTTTTTAGACTTACAATTTTAAAAACTTATCGAAGGAGAGCCCCCGAACCTGCCTTTCTCCCTAACACAACGGTAGACTATTTACAATTGCGTTTTTGAAGTTTCAATATTGAAAAATTACCGGAAAGAGGCCATCAAACCTTTTATTCCCCAAACATCACCAGAAATCGTCTAAAACTGGTTTTAAAAATACATTTTCTAAAATTTTTCGGGGGAGACCCCCCCCCCGTACTTTTTAGCTAACTCACTATTATATTTCTGTTTCAAGGTTCATATTGCATACATCTAGTAATCACTCCATCCCTGAACAGAAAGTTGAATATATTCTCCCTGTAATTATTCATACCTTTGAAAAAAAAAAAAAATAGGTGCAGCAAAACTCAGGGGTCTCCAAAACTTGTTTACTCAAGGTCTACGTTGCAAATTTTGGGAAGGCGAGGCGGAACAATCCAACAATATTTAAGTTCAAATCGTATTTGTTAGCGCTCCCCCTCCCCCCGGGAATTCGACTGGAAATTAGATACTTTCAAAATTTATGTTTAACCCGATTCGAAAGCGAGAAAAAAAAAATTTTTTTGGGGGGAAGGGAATTTGCGCCATTGAGCTTGGGGGGGATGGGCACCCCTGGCCCCGTGTTGACATGAGCCCCCTTTTCCCCTATGTATGTACACAGTACAAAATACAGTACTATACGTTACAATATGCAATTACATATTTCATCAAAATTTGACAAAAATTAACTTTTATTGAAAACTGAACATAAGTAAAATTTATTAAAACTTTACGGGAATGCTTTCAGATTTTTAATGGTTTGGATTTTTGACGTTCGGATTTTCGACGTTCGGATTTTTAAAGTTCTATGGTATAAAACATCATCAAAAAGCAATAATAATAATAATAATAATAAACTAATTTATTGAAAACTCAATTTTACGACCCACAATCTTTCAGATTTTAATCTTAAACATTTCTTAATCTTCATGTCAGGAGAAAAGCATGAATCGCGAACCTACGTAACAGAAAATCAGCAGCCGTATCACTGCTTGAAAATTTTAAATGTGACATACTAAAAGTTTTTTTTTTTTTTTAAATCGAGGTTTAGTTTTGAGATATCATGGATAACAGGAAAAGAAGACTCCAGAAAACTTCTCGTCCACGGGAAGCGGAAAAGGAAGTGGCTTCGGGATGAGATGGCAGTTTTAAATGGGCTGCTCCCTCAAAAAAAAAAAAAAAAAAAAAAGAAAAGAAAAGAAAAAGCAAATAAGATGTGGTAAAAAGCACGATATCTTCTTATATGAACTCAACCGTTATGTCGTACATAACTTAAAGAAAAATTGAAAAACGTCAAGTTGTAAAAAGCATTAGAAAAGCCTTTCCTCAACGTGCTTGAAACATACGTATTCTACTGCTTATATCTCTGCATAAAGGGAGTAAGTATCTTTTATACTCATAAGTCAAACTATAATTCAATGTATACGTTTAAATAACGTAGCAAAAATGTAAAGGTTTATTAACTTGTTTTTGATTCTCGAAAATAAATTTTTTATCGGGCATCAATACTAAAATACATGCCTTCCAACTACATACAATCAAATAAATACCTGACAATTTTTTTTTTGTATTTTATGAGAAATGTGACTGTTTTTAGTTCAAATTGGCCATCTTTGTACATATGTATTTTGGAGCTAAAGGACAAAATGTCGGTTTTTTTTACCATTGAGATATAAATACCATATTCTCTCAATTTTTGAACTTTGTTCAGAGGTATAAACCGCTATGGTTTTTTTAACCAAATTCCTCTTTTTAAGCCTATAAATGAGCATCCAGTAATACACACGCATCATACAGAAATTACATTTCAAAAGAAAAAGTTTAAACCTTAATTTTATTTTTGCCACTTAGTGCCCTTTACCTCTAAAATACAGATATACATTTTATCCTTTACACGATTTTTAAAGATACCGCAAGCGGAACAGAAATCACAATTGAAAAGTTCTCCTGAAATAGCAAACTTCATTTATACGTTTTTTCCCCTACAGACATTTGATTCTTCCACTTTCTCCGTGCTATTCCCAAGTCCAGCAAAACATAAGTACAATCAAGAATATCTTTATTAATACGGACGGTTCTAAAAACTTATCTCATTGAATATATACAGGGTATTCCGTTTTAACCTGCAAATACCTCTATTTCCGCAACCGTTAGTCTTAGATGAATAATATTTCCAATTCTAAAAACGTTCAAAATCAGATACAGGGTTTATGTATTGAAAGTTTAAAGTAAAAATGAAAATGAGTTAAAAAATACAAAATTTAACTTTTTATACAAGCCCTAGGTCCCGTAACGTATCATTAGGAAAATCATCTCCATTTAATTTTATTACTAACACAAAAAAACTTAACATTTGTGGGACCACAACTCAAGGCGATATTCAAGTTCGAAGTTTTAAGGGATTGTATAGAAGATGAGATTGGAACTTATCGCCCTTTCAGAAGAATCACAGGGTGTCGAAGTAAAAAAACAAAGTATTTATATTTTTCATCGTTGTTCAAAAATATATGCAAATGTTATGTCATGATACTCAAAAACAGTGCAAAACCTCGAAAAATTTGAAAAACCACTATATACACACATATAATTTTAAATCCTTGTTTACCGCTATATTTTACCCCAAAAGGTGTTATTGACGGCCAGTGTAAAATTGTGTGAGTCACAAAACGCTGCGTTTGCTATCACGGTGAATATTGGTCGGACTAAGGTCAAACCTAAACCTTTTGAGATGGAAAAAAATTTCAATGGAGATTATTTCCCTCAAAATAACTTAGGGGATCTAGGGCCCGTATAAAAAGTCAAATTTTGTATTTCAGCAGCATCAATCTGTGATGACTGTTGGCTCTCCATTTATAATTCGTTTTGAAAAAAAGGCACTACGTAAACGTGCCCCCGGTCTACCTTGACCCATTTTAGCAGTGAAAAAAAAATTATGAATTTTAGTGCAGGCAATCTAGGTGGCTCACGTAAGTAGGGGAATATATAGAGGGATATCCCACTATCTCCCTACTCACGTACTAGTAATGTCACTCAAAAGACACTGCCATGTTTTCAGCCATATTTGGCAAAAGTTATTGCCCTGTAAAACCTTCATTGTAATCAATTCAAATCATAATGATGAGGTGTCCATTTTAGCAATTATTTTTTTATTTTTTTTTTAACATCAGTCAATTTCTGTGCAGGCAATGTAGGTATCCCACGTACTGTTCAAAATTTCAGCTGAGTTGCTAAATAAAACTTTTATGATCCTGAACTTGAGTGTTTCAATGTTTTCGACTGGTCTTTGAAACAATTTCTTCTTTATGTACCATAAAAAATCTAGAGGAGTTGTATCGTGTGAACAGCAGTTGAAATATTAAACAATTAGTGGGGAGAATAATGTCATCTTGGAACTTTTTTGCTACAAAATTAACTCCCATTTAAATTTATAAAATTAAGTAATTCAATTAAAATCTTCCTAACTGTATTTACCTTTTGTCGCAACAAGGTTACAACCAAATACATTAGTTTTTGAACGATAAATTTCAGTACAACCAAGGTATAATTTTCTTCGTTTTTATGTAATAGATAAAACAAATTTTCGTAAACTAAGCGAATAACTAAAACCAGCATTATAATGGTATTTCCTTAAATAAATTACTTCTGTATTTAAACGTAGTAAGTGACTCATATTAACTTCACTTATAATCAAATAGGATAAATTCGTTCAGTGACACAACGTTTGAACATTTTTATGTTTCTCTAACGTAACTAGAAAATGAGCAAACAGAAAAAAAGTATAAATTGTAGCATTCTGTTTTTTAAAAATACTTTTACGTCATTCCGTTAACCTTAATTAAAATCGGAAATTTAGCAAAATACAGTATCTTGTGTTTGTTCTATTTGCAGATCTAAAAATGCATCTGTGTTTAATAATTAAATCAATGTAATTATTTTACTATCAATTAATTTAGGAAATTTTCTTTAATACATTTCCTTAGCAATTATTTGTATAAAAAGCGTAAGAATAAATGTCATCATTACTTAATTGATCCAAAAATAGACAGAAAGATAGTGATTACCATTATTCTTGAAATATAATAGGGAGTACTCAATTATCTATTTATTTTTTTAATTATCTCGAATTGCATCCAGTTGCTTAGTTTAGAAGCTTAATAGTATGAACTACCACCAATTGCTTAAATTATTAGTTCAGCTCGCTATAAGTTTCACAATATATCAAACCTCTCTTTCCTTTACAATAAATATAGCAATTCGTTCAGTTGCAACTATTTGATTTGAAATACCTTTCTATAGAATTTAATAAAAATATTTTATTTGCGAAGTTAATAATACGTAAAAAATAATTAACGTAAAAACTGCACAATTTTGCAGAAAATAGAGTGTACAAAAAACGTATTTTAAATGTAAAGGAAGTGCGCTTATGAAACGAAAAATAACTGTGCAAATGTGTGCATTTCATACGTTGTTTAACTATCTTGTAAATTTCAGCAGAAAAATATTTATTTGCTTCTTAATATGTGTTCTCTGCAAGTACATGACAAATAAATGGCAAGTGATTATGAGAATATATTATTGTTACAAAACATGCGGTCAAGCTTGGATATAGGCATCTATAATCCTTGTGAACTTGGCCATGGCCTTATGTGAAAAACTTAAGATATGAAACATTGAAAAAAATTCTTCTGTACTTAAAATTTGAACTCAAATTGGGGAATGGACAGAGCTTAGAGACGCCATAACCCTGTAACGCCTCCTTCCTTCTTTCGGATCCACGCTAACTAGCTTGTAAATTTCAGCAGAAAAATATGTATTTGCTTCTTAATATGTGTTCTCTGCAAGTACGTGGCAAATAAATGGCAAGTGATTATGAGAACATATTATCGCCACAAAACATGCGGTCAAGCTTGGATACAGGATCTATAATCCTTGTGAACTTAGTCATGGCCTTATGTAATAAATTTAAGATATGAAACATTGAAAAAAATTCTTCTGTACCTGAAATTTGAACTCGAATTGGCAAAAGTACAGAGCTTAGAGACGCTATAACCCTGTAACGCCTCCTTCCTTCTTTCGGATCCGCGCTTAGCGTCAACATATTTGTACTTGATCTCTCTGAAAATGTATCACGTAAAATCCTAAAATGATATGAAAATAAAATTACGCTAATAGTTGAAAGGGAGAGGGGGCTAAGAAAAAGGTCGGTTTGCCATTTCGAGAAAGCTTCAGTGAAGACAAATAACCCAACTGTAACGTTTAAAGAGTTAATACACATTTGAAATAAAAATATTCTTATTGTAAGTGTTTAATTCGGAAAAATATCTGAAACTATTATTACTGAGAGCGTGTTTACTACAGAAACTGTTATCAGTAAACACATGCTTACCACGGAAACAAGCATCACTAAACACATGATAACCACAAAAATCATTATCCCAAACACATGTTAATACACATTTGAAATAAAAATATACTTATTTTAATTGTTTAATTCAGATAAATATCTGAAACTATTATCACTGAACACATGTTAATCGCAGAAACTGTTATCACAAACACATGTTAATACACTTTTGAAATAAAAATATTCTCATTGTGTTTAGTTCAGATAAGTAACTAGAATCATTGCCATTAAACATATGCTTACCACAGAAGCTATAATCACTAAACACATGTTTACGACAGAAACTATAATCATTAAACACATGTTTACAGCAGAAACTATAATCACTAAACATATCTTTACAGCAGAGACCATTGTATCTAAACACATGTTTACTACAGAAACTATTACCACAAACACATGTTAATACACTTTTTAAATAAAAATATTGTCATTTTAAGCCATTAATTCAGAAAAATATCTGAAACTATTATCATTACATATATGTTTACCAGAAACTATTATCGCAAACATTTGTTTACCACAAAAAGTATAATCACTAAACACATGTTTACTGTAATATAGTAGCATGTTTCGGCAACAGGACTTTTTATAATAGCGATTGGCAACAAGACTGCATTCGATGAATTGATACTTTTGAATATGGTGTTGTAACAAAATTAGTAGTAGCGTTATTAAATGTTTAGTTTTTTATAAGCGATGTTATATTATATTATATTATATTGTGCATATAAAACATTTACAACAGAATATATTATCACAAACACATAGGAAATTAAAAATATTTTTATTTTAAGTGTTTAATTCAGATAAATATCTGAAACTACTATCACTTAACAATTGTTTACCACAGCCTTAAGAACAATGCTTTATTTACGAAAATCAAGTAATTTCGAAATTTCCCCCAAGTTGCCCAATGATTCCTTTCTGGGCAATTCGTTTTGCGAAGGACTTACTTCACTTCAGTTCCGAGTCGGACGGAATAACGTGCTCGATTTACTCTTTTCTTTTCATTTTCGGAACAGGAGTACATTTATTGCATTTATAACCCAAGAAGCAAAATGAATCGGAGCTATTACTCCCCTTTTGCATAGCGCACGTCGAAACATTTGATTATATCCACGAACAAAGAGCAGTGAAAATTTTACCGAATATGCGGAAGAAGTTATGAAACAACTTAACTTAATCGGTTCTAATTAATTTCCCCCTTTTCCTCCATATTTTAAATGAAGACGAAATGGTTCGTTTAAGAGCGGCGAACCAGGTGAACATCTTACCGATAACGATACAAACAAAAACAAAAAAAGAAAACGAACAATTCCCAAAGAGTTTATCAGTATGTAAGGATAATTGAAGTAAACGTTTAGTCGGCAAAGTATATCGAATTATTGGAATTTTATTCTGCTTTATCAATAAGTCTCACCGCTGTTTTAGAAAAAAAAAAAGTTTTGTTTTATCTGGTAATATTTTTCATTATGTTTTGAGGTATATTTAAATAAAATGGGTAGTTAACGTAAAAGACTAATTATAATAAGTAGATTTTGTTCCTTCTTTGGTAATAGGCTCTTACTTAGAAGGGCTTTGAGTAACTAGTAATTAATTCTAATTGAATTGCTTTAATGTAATGATATAAATCTGATTTAATAACGAGTCGCTATTTTTTAAATTACCTGCTTAAATACTGGTTGAAATTTTAATGGCAGTTTTCTTTGTATTTTGGAAGATATAAGGAATTTATGCTTTTTTGTATGTTTTTTTTTTATTTTAATAAAATTCGAAAAATGCTTAAATAAAATGTTTTTAAAAATAACTGGTTGAAAACTATGATGCAATATTGCAAATGATGAGCTTTTCTCAAGAAAATGACTGCAATTTGAAAATTATAATCATATTTCTTAATTGCGAATTCCTCCTGCAATGCACATTTATTTCCATATATTAAAAGAAAGAAAATATACACAAAAAAGCTAATTAAAATGCCTAAAACTAGCAATTATGCTATCTTTTTACCTGAAACTTTAATGCCATATTAGTTTTATTGAACGAAAGTTTGAAAAATTTATTTTCGCATTCAGCACGAACTAGCTTTAATAAAAATTTTAAAATATCGTTAATCACTTATTTCTTCTTTGAAATAATTAAACTTAGAACAAATTTCTTTCAACGCAAAAGGTATACCATAAAGAGATGGTGATTCAGCTGGAGTCGGATATAGCAGACTTCAGTTTGTTGCAGAAATGAGCGAGTGTATAAAAGGCAAGAATGATTAGAAATGAGTAATTCAATTCTACCGTCCCAAAAGCACCGAAATTGAGCACCCAACTAGAGTAAACTTACGTCACATACGCCCATTCAATATGGTCAAACTTTGCTGTTTTTCAGGCGTCAAAATCCATGGCATGTTTGCCATCAAACTCAAACGAAGAGCTGTGCTAAATTAGTGTTGTTACTGTAAAGGTGATTTATGTATGTTTAACTTATTTGTTGCTCCTGATAGGTTTGACGGTGTTCAAAGCTTCCTGTTCAATGGAGTCGTTTCCAAATTTTTTAAAGGATTTTTTCTGAAAGAACATGCTTAAAAACATAGGATCTAACCATTTTTTAAGTAATTTAAGTTTGATATTTTTAAAAAATTACTTAAATCGGTGCGCTTTCATTGTTTACATTTCTTGCCGATGACATTACAAATGATGAAATGCCATTCTGTGTTGCCATTCACAGAGCAAAATATTTAATTCGCATCTTTACTCACGTGTATAGGCAACGATATGGTTGATAGCAAGCGTAGAGCGCAATTTTAATTCGCTTCTTGATTATCATAACGTGGAAACGCGGTACAAAATGTGCCAAGGAGCATCATTTGTGACGTCATCAAGACCACGCCTTGTTTTCAAAATCGGACATTTTAAAAAATTAATTAAAAAATAATTGTTGGGAAAGTGAAAGAATATTCTCGGTCCATGTTATTTTATTTATTTTTTATTTTTGCTTATTCTATCAATTTCAGTGACTAAAAGTAGTACTTTTGACTGAACGAAACAACCCCATTACGCCAAAATATAGTTGAGTACAAAACGTCTGTAGAGTGAATTATTCATGAGTAGTAATCGTTAGTCATGATAGTAAATGATATTGATTTGTATATTTAGCATAAAAAAAGCAAAAGCTGTGATGTAATTCCTAATTACCGATATACTTACCAGCTTCTAAAAAAAATGGTAAGTTAAAATAGCTTACAATCACGTTATTCAATCAATAACTTCTGGACCGGAGTTATACTTTTAGGTAGAGACATTCCTGTGTTTTAAGCAATGGTCTCCTGACATTAACAAAAGAAAAAAAAATCTTCCTCAAAAACTGAATAGAAAATTTACCTTTGTAGTCATTCTTTATAGTCAAGTATTCTGCTATAGGGAAGAGTGTTGTACCTTGAGACACTTTTCATTTTTAAATTTTTAACGTCAATTATTTGAATCAAGTTTAAAATCTATAGGTCACATTAAAATACCGCAACATACTTCTATGCAATATATATATATATATTTAATTCAGACAGTTAGAAAATAAAATGTTACCAGTCATTTAAAGTAAAAGTTCCAAGCTGTCCCAAGGTACAACATCCTATTGTACATTGGGACACATCCTGTTGTACCATGGGAAAGTCTTTATGATTCAGGAAACAGCCAAATACTTGAACCAATTTTGCACCAGAAAACAAAAAAAAAAAAAAAAAAAAATATGGTAGTGAACTAAATTATAAATATTAATAATGAATTATGAATAATAAGTTATTATCTAACATTAAATGTGTTTAAAAGACTACATAAGATTAGAACATTGTTCCATGTTCCTAAACATATCTTAATTATTAAGAACCATGCATATGTTATACCTTGGAACGTGTCCTAAGGTACAAAATGTTTGGCTGCCCCAAGGTACAATCACCACGTGGTTTAAGAAAAACCAAAATAATGGTCAATCTAGATGCACTATCATTATTTTCTCATACGAAAATTATTTAAAGTACTTTTCTTTTATAACCAAATAAAATTCAGTTGATTAAATTTACGAATACAAAGACAAAAAATGAAATAAAAATGAAGAAAATATTTACTTTTGAGCAATGAAATTTTCTTTCTTTCACAAAATCGTGAATTTTACTCATTTGATGCTGATTTTTAATATGGTACCATTTCGTGGTGAAGGTTCCTATTAGAGATTACAAAATCATGGCTACTAAAAATAGATTCTTAGAAATAACCAGTGCCCCAAGGTACAAACATCCTAAGGTACAACACTCTCCCCTTTGGTGCTGTATTGCCGTTTTGAGTGCAGACGACAACAGTTAAGGTCAATGCAATTAAACTAATGAGTATGTCTTACTTTTTCTAGTATCTTATTCATTAAACCATTTAAAGTTATGTTTCATGTGATTCGTTGAATTACGTAGTTTACGTGAAAAAGCCATTGCCATATTTGGCTCAGTATTGCTCACCAGTTATTTTTTCTAGCTGCGTTTTGATTCGTTTGTAAAACTTTAAAACCAGTAACTTTTTTATATAATTATGATTTAATAATAATAAAACATTTAATACAATGTTAGAACACTCAGCTTTATTTAGAAAAATAGTTGTTCCTTTTCTAAGCATATTGTTTAAATTCAAAAAACTCTATTATAAAAATTATATATATTTTTTGCACCTACATTAAATGAAATATGGGTAAAATATTTAAGCAGCCATTTTATTCCTAAGTAATCCTTAGTCATGAATAGAATCCTGAAGACACTCTAAGAACAACTCTAATTTAAGACAGCAATAAATTTATTAGACAAACATCTTCTTTGTAAATCAACCTAATAAAAAGTTCTCTGGACTCGAGAATGCGTCATAGGTGACAAAAGCACCCCTGCACAGAACCAATCAAAAGCCACCCGCGGGCCTCCCCCGACCTATTATGTTTGAGATAAATACCTAAACCCTCTGTGCTTATATCTTCCTAAATTATAGGGTAGATTCATTCCCAAAGCAAAAGACAAAACGAGGGATAAAAAAACGGGGGGTGAGGTCCCCTCCCCCTCCTTCGATCCAGCTGGGAAGCTGCTGATGTCATGTATTTGTAAAAGAGCCCAGTTGTTTTTTTTTTTTTTACCTTTTATTAGAAAGTTATTTCAGTTTCAATGTTAAGCATTATGCAAAAATTGAACTGTTATGGGTACCAGTTTTTATAATATGCTTTAGGATTATTACTTAACGTTAATGCGATAATTTATGCATACGAATATGTAAGGATTGTCGTTACTCAAACCACCTTATCTTGTATTTTGATGTATTGTAACACCTTGTCTTTTCGAAAAAATGTATTTTCGAAACTTGCTTTCCTGAAAACCCATTTAAAATCTATCAACACTATTTAAGTGCCCATACCGGCATAAGAATACAGTTTATTTCATTAATAATACAGTTGGAATTTAATTATACTTACGTACTTGTATTCAACTGATATCTTTAGAAACCTGCAAATTTAATGATATAACCACAGCTCCTGCTCTCTGATGAGAAAGTAGCTTACTACCCATTATCTTCATTTCACTGTTTCACGTTTTTTTGAATTTATTAACTGTTTTTTCACTATCACTGTTTTTGTTTACACTTGCATTTGCGCATGCATATCAGTGAGGCCTCATTTGAAACATTTCAAATTTGAAATATCAAATTTTAGCGCTGAATTTGTGTTTTGGTTAATGTGTAGAATATTTTATCATTCCATCTTTTCTGCAAATAAATATATAGATACATATACATAAATGTGTTACTTAGTTTCAGTGATACATTCTTTTAATTGCTTGCCACAATTGAGACCCTTTACTTTGAAACCCTTATCCGTGGGTGTACCACAACTTTCCCATTCCTGAGTGATATGATTGTTTTGTCACAATGCCCAATGTTTAAATTGCACAATAGTAATTTCACGTTTAATTAGTTAGTAAGCTCTTTGTATTATTACTAGCTATAATTTCGATGATAGAATAATTGTTAATTACCTCCACAAGCACTGCTCGTAATCGAACCATCTAGCTGTATTCGATTTCCATTGTTCGAGGGCTTTTGGCAATTTAATTTACCTATTATGTCAACATTATGTCTAAACAGAAATACTGTGCACATGGCACGGAGTTGGCAAACGTTACAGTCATTATTTCAGGAAATATCTCTTGTGGCTTAAAGATAAACTGTTCTGTTTTTTATTTGAAAATAAGCTATTAAATGAGCGCAAGCACGCAATCTGTGCAGAAACATACTTCAATTAGAGGTTAATCGAGTGCTTAACTTTTTTGCTGTAGAAGTCAATCTCATAACCTGGCTATTTGTTTTTACTGAAATGTTTTATGCAGGAAATTCTGCAAGCGAAAAAAAAAAATGTGTATTAAAAAGACAACTCACTTTCTGTGAAATGAGAAAAAAACTCTTTCTTTCTCTCCAATCATTCCAAACTGTCCTTCTTAGTTTTCTGAGAAAAGTTTTAAAATATCAAACTTTCCTTTTGAATTATCAACAATAGTACTGTTTTTCATAAGAAAACTGTATCTTAAGTTAGGCATTTTTGCCCCTCCCCCCTCCTAAGAAAAAAAGCCTTCTTGCGTTAAAATAGTACCACTGGTTCTCAACCAGTGGTACGCGTACTTCATGGAGCATGCGAAAGTCTCTATGGGATAGGCTGTCACCATCTAAAACGTATTCAAAATTAAATTATTTGAAAATGGCTCATTACTGTAAGAAATGAGACTTCTGCACGGTTAGGACATACCTTGGAAATCCATAAATAAATTAATTTTTTGTGTAATATAGTGCTTTTTAAAAGAGTTTTCCCTATGCTACTAAAAAAACTGAAAATAAAATTTGACCATTTTTTTTTAATTTTAAAGAAAAGCTGAAATTTTTAATTTTTGCAGTTTTTATGCTTGTTTATGTATTAGAAGATATAATTCAATTTCAAAATTTCTTTTTAATTTCACAAGGCTTCACCAATCACAACATTTCTGTCTTCGAGCATTAAAAAAAAAACATTGACACAAAATTTTTGAAAAACCAGAAAAAAAAAACATGAAATTTTCCATTTCTCCGAATTTTCAGTCTCGTTGCGAGATTGGAAGATATTATCCGATTTCTTTTTTTTTTTTTTAAAGTCTATACTGATTGCAACTTTTCTGCGCTATAGCAACTAGCAAAAACAATTTCATTTTTTTTCGCTCCACCCTAGGGTTTTATTTTTCTTACGTAATATAATGTCTTCATTCTGATTTAAAGAATAGCTTCTTATGCTGGATGATGTACATTTACCTAAAAATTTTTCCCCTCATCGATCAGTATTTTTTAGTTCCAGACTTCAGTTCTCACATTGAAAAATGGTTTTCAATGTACAGTCGAATTCCGACTTACGCGAGGGATGCGTTCCAAGACTCCTCGCGTAAGTCGAAATTTCGCGTTGTGGAAAAGTGTTGTCATATGATTTTTTTATTAACGTACCCAATAATTTTAGACATTTAAACACCTTTTAAACTGTTTTTGACCATTTATTAAATATATACAACCGTTTCTTACATAAACAGCTGAATTTTTACCTTAGTTTTTTAAAAGTTGCATTATTCAACATAAAATACTGTTACGATGCACAATGTAAAGGATCAATGGGAGAGAAATATATAAAAATAAAACAGTACGGAACGTACCGTATGTAGTAATAATAAAGCACTGCATTGTAATAGTACAGTAGGTTACATTTATAACTTAAAAATTGAAGATTATGATTTATCCTGCGCAAACTGATCGTTATTCCAATTTATTTTTAAATACAGTAGCTTCGCAATTGCTTTTATCACATTTACATCTATGGTAATACCCCTCTGGAACCCCCTGGGCATATACAGATTGCCTTCTCTTGACTTTTAATTATACGTATGAAAAATTCATCCATCTACATAATTGTCGTGCTACCTTCGACTCACTTTCTAGTTGTTCAAGCTGATCAAGAATATGAGGAGATAACATTTCCGGGCTTATTGGCCGTGGTCTAATTGGAGTAGAAATTCCAGACGCTTCGGCTTGCTTTGCTGCAGCCATCATCGGTGGTTTGAGTTTGGTGAGACTGATTCCTGGCTTCGGAGATTCTGATCAAGAATCTTTACCTTTTCTTAAATTGTCGCAAACTTTTGGTTTTTGTTTCCGTCTTTAAACTTTACATGAAACAGCGTGCCTAGGTGCCACAATATTTCATCACCTTTCATATTTAGAATAAATAAATGAAAAATGAGGAGTGGTGACATATATACACTAACAAAGCTAGGTTTATTGCGTGGGTGTGGGAACTTGCGCAGTCAGTGATGCTGAAAGGATGAAAGTACATTCATGAATTAGTGTTTAGTAGTCACTAACAAAACCGAAACTTAGCATCACAATTCCTTTCCAAATATTTTCCAGTTGAGAGCGAAAAATTCGCTTTAGCTCCAAAATTCGTTACTCGGGAAAAACTCGCGTTATAGTCATTTCGCGCAAGTCGATCGCGTTGTAGCGGGAGTCGACTGTATATAATATAAATTAATATGTAATCATCAAATATCAATTTTATATAAAATAAATGATTAATACATTATTTCCTTCCGACATCAAAGTCCTTTTTGAGATTTAGAGAATAATTCTAATATATAAATTTGTTTTGAGTTTTAAATCATGTTCTCAAACATTGGATAATAGTTCTAAATGTCAGAGACTACATTAGACGTGGCTTATGTGGTAAAAAAGAAGCCTTTAAAGTCACTGCCAAAAGTTTATTACGAAAAGAAAAATGTTACTTTCCGGAAGTCAATGCGAATTGGCAACAAAGGGACCCCGAAAAGGGCCTGTTTCTCAACCTCTGTTGTTTTAAAAGTGATAGAAAAAGCTCAAATGGTCCCTATATCTTTTTCAGACCATATTTTTACCAGATCATGCTGCCGGCCTTCATTCACGTTTTCGATTATTTTTTTTTTTTTTATGCATTTAAAAAACTGTTTTGTCTCACTTCTTACTCCGGGTCCTTTTTCCGTTAGGGCTCTACTGCTGTTGCATCCTAACCTCCCCCATTTGGAAGCCATGGGGCCCGAACAATGCATTGCGACGAGTCCATAAAACTTTAAAATCCGCCACTGTTGGAAAAGCTGCAATTAGTTGCAGAGATGTATTTACCGATCCGTTATTAACTTTTTAAAGTGAGTATACAATCCTGATGTTAGAGTCTCTTTGAGATTCAGAGAATTCATTTCGATTTTCATATAATTTTCTTTCGAAATATGGTATTTATTTTCTGATGCTGATATCACGGTCCTTTTTTTTGTTTCTGTTTCCTTGCAGTTTTTTGTTTAGTATTTTCAAAACATGCGTAATACCCGAGAAAAAATTAAATATTTTAAACATCTAACCTGTGTTATAAAAAAATTCAATATTTGTAATTATAAATTAATCTAAAGAGGAGTGTTTTTTACTCCTTAAAGCATTTTTCTTGTAAATTATATTATCTCCCTTAGTCAGTAGAATTTTCTCTTAAATGTCAAAAATTCTGCGCTTTAAGCACTTTTATTTAAGTCATTAGAATTTTTCACTTAGTCATTAGATATTATTCATATTATCCTCCCGTTAATATCAATCCTTAGTTACAAAAGTATTTCTTTCTATAATTTGAACTTTTCCCTTTGGTCATATATTTTCTTCTCTCAGTTACTGGAAACCCGATAACCCGATTATGTCAATTATAAGAAAAGAAGACCCCCTCATTCGTTTAAATTAGCCCACCAATTGTAGGATTTTCCGTATAATAATCATTTGGATTTCCTCTTATATATGTCCTTAATGTATTTTTTTTGGGGGGGGGGGGGAATTTTCAATAAGAATTTTAAGTCATTAGGATTTTCTCTTTAGTCATTGAGATATTTGCTTTAACTAATTGAAAGATTTTAACTATTTTAATTTTCTTACATTTAGTTTGATATCCTAATGAGCTTCTAGCGCTGTACATTCCAGGACTGTCAGTTAAATGAGCAAGAGGGCGCAATGCCCGCCCCCCCCCTTCTGGATGCGAAAAATGAGTTTAATTACATATAAGTTGAGGCGGTTTTTTTTTTTTTTTTTTTTGATATAATGCACATCACATATGTACACTTTGCTCATCCCCCTGGAAAAATTTGAAACAACGAAGGGTGACAGATGTACCATGTCCCAATTTCAAGGGGCCCCCACGACCATAGGGCACGCCAAAGAGATTTAAAAATGCAAATGAAAAATGTTTCACATAGTTTTGTATTAAAAAAAAGGCCCCCTAAAAATGCATAGCGACGGGACCCCATACATAAAAACTGACCGCTGTTGACGGGCCTGGCAGATTCACATTTTGCTGAGAAAAATTTTCCTGGACTTTTTAATAACAAATCTATCAAAAAACACTTCATTTTTAACATTAAGAAACAAGCTGAAGAATTAACATATTACTACTCGTTGCCCCTTATTGTGCCCCATATGGAAGTGAGTGATCATGGTAAGTTGGGAATATATAGGTGGATTTTTTTTTTTTTTTTTGTTTTTTTACTTTGAAAGGAAACCGTTCAAAATATTTCCTTTGCCCCAACCCCCAGACGTCACACGAGATAGGGGGATACGTCCTGCACCCGTCACTCCTCCATCACCCTAATCATGAATCTCATGTTCCGTTCGGTAGCGAGAGGGGGCGGAGAAAAATTACTGGAGGGGGAGGGGGGATCATGTTGAGGGTTTCGCTTACATCTGGCTATGACCCACATTATCCAATCATCAAAAGGTTACCGATGTCGAGGTGCTTTTTATTCCTGGGGACAGTGGGGGGTGAACTCTTATTTTGCATCGAAGGGCTGTCCCGAACACAAGGGGGTTGGTGGCCCCCTATTGTTCTTCCAGTTCCTGAAAAAGAGTGTGCTGGCAGGATGTTATTATATGAAACGGTAGTTCGGGCGCGTGCAAATTAAAGGGATCCTATTCCCGTCGCATTTTGTTTGAATATTTTTTCTTCTTTTTTTTCAGTTCTCTTCCATTGACTGTTTGCTATTATAGGCAATTTGAAGTGCTCTTTATCAGCTGTGGGTATGAAATGCATTGCCTTGTTATAAAGGTTGTCATCCTTCACTTCATGCGTTTTTTTGAAAATGGGAATGAACCTAACAAAGTATTAGTAACGTAATAAGTTGCGTGTATGATGCTAGCTAACACTCAATTCATGAATGAATGTCTCACTAATTGCTTAATTATTACAAAGAAATAATAGCGCAGCACGAATTTTTATTCTCGGAAGAGGGGAGGGGATTTTTTTTTTTTTTTTTTTTTTTTTTTTTGCGTTGCCTATACCTCGGAAAAGAAAGTGACACAAAAAAAAAAAGAAAAAAAAAAAAAAAACAGAATTCAAGAAATTTAAGGTTTTACGCAATAGTAGTTTTCAACTATCAGAGGGACCTCTGGCCCTAAAACTATGAAGGACTGCGTGCCAGGCGCCTTGCCTTCAGAAGACAATACAATAGATGGTGGTGCCATCAATGGACAGTTCGAGAATTTAGAACCAGGCCAGGAGCCGAATAGCTTTCTGGTCTTACACCCCCAAAGGTATCGTTTCACTTGGAGGACATTGTGACCACGAGCATATTTAACGTTGCCCAGTCACCATTAATGACGACGGTGGATCTTCGCCAAGCGAGGATCGAACCCGAGACCCTCCGGCCCCAAGTTCAATGCCTTACCGATTAGGCCACCACGGCCCTAATAGTAGTTTTATGTGATTTAGTTTCAAATATTACAATACGCTTAAAAACATTATGATGTGATGTTGATTGGTTAGTTTTTCTTGTCTAAATTATAAATGCATACTTAAGGTTCGAAAACGTTTCCTCTAAATTATGAAAATTTTGTGATGTTTCAGAATTCGTAATATCGTTTTTACGCCACCACGCACCAATGATGCAAGCTACCTTTCTGCGAGTTTTGTGGCAAGTAAGAGCCTTAAATTTAGGTTTTGAATCAGTAGCTAGCAACTTTTTCTCAAATTTTGATTTGTGTCACTTTCCTTGCCGGGGTGCAATATGAACTGCCGTGTTAAGGTTAGCAATGTGTGTTAAAACAAAGGACTCTGGGGGTTTGCCCTCCCCTCTTGCTAGGCTCTCCTGTAAGTAAAGACCAGGCTTAGTGGTATCCACTCGCCACGGGGAGAGTAAATAAAAAAGTGGAGACTTAATATATTTGTATGCTGCGCCAGCTGGGTGACGTGTTGGTAAATCCTTGGTTTAGTGGGAGCGAACACGCTGATCGTCAGCGACGCTCCTCGCCAAGGCGAAAACGCTTCTTCTGCGCTTGAGCGCCCGAGCTAAATTGATGTCGTGAATGGCTAAGCCGGAATCCACTTGAATTTGATTTCAGCGTCAAAGCGAGGAGCGATGTCGAAGATCGGCGATTCCCTCCTAGGAAACCTGAGCTTAAGATGTTGGTCTCCTACGCCTCCGTCCCGAATTCTGTCCCGCGGTGGCCATTCTGTGGATTTTTGAGATGTGAAAAATCGTCATCGTCCAAGTTGTATAATTATGAGGCAAGTAAAAGATTCCTTGGGTTTTCGTTTGGATCTGAATGCCCTCGGAAAAAGTAAGTCCGTAGAACAGTTTCTGGGCCTCAACATTATTTGTACCCTTGTCTATTTTTTTCTTTCTTTTTTTTTGTTGATCTCAGTGCTGTATTTGGGAGGGGGGGGGGATTGGACATAGAGAGACGCTGTCTCCAAAAACATTTGGTTATTTACCATAAAAATAATGAAAATGAAATGTAAACTGTTTTCAAGTCATCTTTTCTTTTGCTGAGTCCCCCCAAGCCTCAAGGTGCGTTTCCACGAATTTTTTTTCTTCCGACTACAACACTGTTTTACCTTAATTAATGTACAAATGATTCATATACTTTTTGAAGCTTTTTCTATCCATCCAGGCAGTTATCTGTGTCTGTGAGCATTTCATAGATTGCACACGGATCGTCCACTTTTTGATAGGTACTTACTTACCTTGACACATTCTGAACCCAAACTTAAAACTAAGCACTATTCCATCGGACACATCATTTAAAACTACCCCTCTGCTATGCACCAACAAGAAAAGACCCTACACCTCATTAGTATTAATTAAAATGGCAACCTTTCAGTAGAGATTCCAAATAGAACCTTCTCTCGAATTCATATGAGCTCTCTACGAGGATTTGCGGAACTAAAGCAGCGAACAAAGGATGCCCGTGTCCACGACGATAGCTGTCATAGAGTCTTGACATTTTGATCCCTTGCTCAGTCTCGCACCCCCCCCCCCCTCCCACTCCGCTTTACTTCGGAGGGACCGCAGTTCCATGGCTATGAGAAGGTGCTTAAAATGGAATTAATCATGTACCATTAATCTAGTGTAATCTTTTCTACTGCTTCGCATGGGATATGGAACATATGGTGCTGGGATCAGGACTCTGTTTGCAGTCTATTGGGGATTGGTATTCTTAAGATTGTTCGAAGAGCCCGGTCAGTGGTGAAAAGTAACGGATGAGTTGTTTGAGATGAAGTTTAGTTTTAAATCTTTGCTGTGAATTACATTTCGGGAAGTTTCATTCTAAAGTTTTGTTTATCATGTGATAGTCGTTAAATGCAATAATCTGCTGTACTGCATGAATTCAATTCAAATAATAAGCTCATCTTTAGAGCGTGAAATATCGTCTGCTTTAAGTTTTAGTTCATTTGATCTTTAAATTTCGTGTTTCGTAAACTTTGGAAACGGAATTCGGTATGTCGGATGTTTAAATTCAATCATTTATACTTGGGGCGTTCACAAACTCTGTAAACTTTAATTTGAGTTAAATGAGATTTTTCTCTCAGTAGATAGCTCGCTATACTTTTTCTATTAATTTATTTTATGAATCAATCTGATTTATGGTCAGTTTTACAAAACGCTTTACTACATACTTACTTCGCTACCAAAAAAACAAAAATGCATTTGTTTAAAATCAAATTTAAGTTCAGCTCATACAGTGTTAAACTCAATGTTTCGTTTCATATCTCGTCATGACGGATTGTTCTGATTATAGCAATGGTAGCTAAAAACTTCCACATAATGAATAGAATTAGATTAAATGACTAGTTATGGGAATGGTAAAGGGATTTTTTTAATTAATTTTTATACAAATATTGAAGTTCTAGTTCTCGGGAAAAACTAATTACATCGGCGTTAGAATTTTGAAACTGCATTTTAGTAGCTGCGATGTTGTCATTAATTTTTAATTATGATTTATATATATATTTTTAAAACAAACTGGAATAAACTAGTTTGTCCAGTT
Source organism: Uloborus diversus (assembly GCF_026930045.1). NCBI lineage: Eukaryota > Metazoa > Arthropoda > Arachnida > Araneae > Uloboridae > Uloborus > Uloborus diversus. The sequence continues at coordinate 36,507,480 of NC_072734.1, read as the reverse complement.
ATGTTCATATTTGCTTGGTTATGGTCACAATAAAAACTTGGTTATGGTCACGTTAGTTGAATTCAACTATTTTCAAGAAATACACACACAAAAAAAAAAAGTTTTCAACAATATTAAAATGCTTTTTAATGAAATATTTATCAGTTGCCAAATTTGTTAATGATTTATCATCAATACGAAATAATACTTTTGAGCACGTATTTCTTTCGAATACTTTTGAGTAATACAAAGAAATAATTATGGTCAGATGCGTCCATAACTAAAATTTTTATATCTTTAATTGACCAGTTACGAGCACTTTAGCTTGAAAGAATCTTTCATATCTTAATTAGTGGCAAACATATATCTGTATGATAAAAACAAAAGCTAAGGAATAAGTGCATACCAATAAAACTGTAATCTGATTTTTAAAAAAATAAACAAATAAAAGCGTCAGGTCATTAAGAAATAAACTCTTCCAAAACTAAAATGGAAAGAAAATTTTCTGTTGGTGACTGAAAAGCATTAACATAATAAACCACATTGTAGATAAAAAAAAATGTAGTGAAGGTATTCTTGAAAAAATCTATTTTTAGAACCCACTGCAGTTCCAAGACTGTTTATTACAACCTGGATTCTGATAGTACAAGATAGACCTCCCTATTACTGGTTGCCTGACCCAGGGCTCTAGTAGTTTTGATGCCCCAGGCGATGTTGAAAAGTGCCGCCCCCTCGTAACAATAATATGCATTTTTTTTTTTTAAATCACTGAGCATACTCTCATGTATTGCTGAAATTTGAGCTGTAAAGAAAAAAAACTCTAAAAGAAATTATAGTTTTTCAATCCTTTTCTGTTTTTGCCTCGTTACATTCTGCCATCATGAATTTCACCACCCCTAAAATATGGTGCGCTAGTCGGTAGCACAGGTCGCCTACCCCAGAAGCCGGGCCTCTTCTGACCATAAATAGTCATTTATCCTATGCTTTTATTGTCTACTAACGATTGAAAAGTAAAATATATTTTTCATGCATTAACTTAAAACTGCAAAAACTTTTTTTTTTCTTTTCATTTAACTTTTTAGGTTAAAAATTTTATTTTGAGTTTGTGTTTTATTCAGAAAAATATGTTTTGCATGCATCTAAATACTATGGTTAAAAAAAAGCGGATACAAGATAAATGTTTCTAATTTAAATTTTAGTATCAAAGTAGGATTTTGCTAAAAATAACACCCAAGATTTGGTAGTAAACCATTAAGTAATAGTTTTCTTCGAATGTAAAATAGAGATTCCGCTGATGTTAAACAATTAATGTTGATTTACAGTAAATGGAAGGGATATAGTTTTAGAAAAAAAAAAAAAAAACATTCTTATTAAAACACGAGAACAATTCATTTTGTCCGCATACATTTTTAATGCTTTTAAAATCTGTTGTTTTTTTGAATAAATATTTCAGACCATCTTTTTTTAAATTTATATTTCGTTTGGACCCCCTGCTACTTTCTTCCAACTATAAGCGGTCAAAATTGACTGTAAAATAAGTTTAAATTGATTTTTCAGATTAAAATTTAACCGCATTTTTTCTTTTTGAAATATCTTGTCAATGTCAAAAAGATTCTATCCATAAAACAGTTGTCTTACTAGCAAAATCCAAAAGTTGCTTAGAATTGTTTTGTTTCGAATAGACTTTTTAATTTTTAACGTAATGAAAATTAATAGAAATACTTTTTAATACAAAAATAAAATAAAAGCTCTTTTTACTTCAACTCTATCAAAACAATTCGCATTACATATTCCTAATTAAAAATATTTCCTGCACTAGTTTAACTTTTCGTTAAATATAATCCTTTTACATTTAATAACTCACAAAATTTCATATTTTACTTGGACGTATTGCGCCATCTGTCGCTGAAAATGTAGATTATCATCTGCAATGAAAAAATTAATGCATATACTATGTACCGTTACACAAACAATAAAAAAACAAGAATTAGTGTCCAGAACTAAGCAAGCCTACTTTCCCGTATACCACTCTATCGACTTTCTAGTATCTGATCAATATATTATTAGCATTGCAAATGATATCAAACATACTTTTTTTAGCATTTTGAGCTAGTTTCTAAAAACAAAATATGCCTCTATTATCTAATAAAATAGAGACATAAAAATAAACGAAAAAAAAAAGGAGTAGCACCTTTTAAAAACTGCAACCAATAAATATTTTGTAATTAAAAAAATATTTCATTGTTTGAAAAAAAGAAGTAAAATTAATAATCACACCAAAATAAATACATTTTAACAAATAAATAATTAAAACCAAGCAAATATTTTTTTTCTCTTACTTTTGGTAAAAATAGAGCACTTCTGGTTATATATTTCCTCCGTTGCCACACATCTGAAGAAAAAAAATTCTACTTTAGAAAATAAATAACTAAATAATAAAATAAACTATTAAATAAAAAATCTTCGCAAAATAATAAATTGTCTACACAGCTCTTTCTTTCGGTAAAAAATAATGCATTCCGAATTTCCTTTCATTTCCCCTTTGCCAAAAATAAATTAATCAAAATTTTAGAATAAAAATAAAAGCGAATCATTTCAACAATTATTATTTTTCAGTAAAAACCACGGATGCGGAATCGGACTTGGAGTCTTGGAGTCGGAGCAGGTCTGATTTTGGGGTAATGGAGTCGGAGTTGCAGTCGGGAGTATTAAACTTTTAAATTCAAGAAGACGGAGTCGGTCATTTTCCCTCCAAGTTTATTTCAGTCAAGGCTTCGGACTAAGAGTCGGAGTCAGGCTGATTTTGGGGTACAGGAGTCGGAGTCGGAGTTGGTCTTGAAGGCCCTGAAATTCTTGAGTTTGAGTTCCCCTTCGCAGCCACGGTAAAAATATTTGCGCTTTGAATTCATTTCATTTTGATTTCGTCATATTTATCCTGGACTTTTGTCAACGTAAAGTGTGCGAGAGATAGTATTTCGAGTTATTCATAACGTTTTTCATATTTCTTTAAACAATAAGCGTATTCAGAATTCACAGTTTTTCAACATTTTGGTATCTTTTCACGCAGGTGTCAAGGTTAAAAAAAGTTTTAATTATTAAAAAAATACCCTTAAAATAGCAAAATTAAAAATATTTTCTTTACATCTTCTTAATCAAGAGTTTTGACAAACTAAAGTGGTTTAACTCCAGCCCGTTTTTCAGTTTGAGATCTATGTTTGCCTTAAATTTTCCTTTAGACGCTAATGTAAAGTTTTTTGAACTGCTCAAAGTTGAACGGAAAACTGTTCACACCAGCAAGTGAATTAAAGGGCGAGTGTCCTCGCCGAAATTTTTCGAACAAAAACAAAGTTTGTTCGAATCGAGCTATTCTCTCAAGAGTTATTTGCAGTCAGACACATTTTCACAAATCTAAAAACCCTAATTTCCAATTTTCAGTTTTGCAGTATTTATTTCATTATTTTATTTATTTATTACCATTTTTTAACTATATTTTTGGGATGCTTAAATCTTCTCTTGCGTTTTTTTCTCTTTTTTTTTCAATGTTACTTTTATAAAGTACAATTTAATATAAGTTGTCTTTTTAAAATTATTTAAATCTTTATGTTTGAGATAATTTTTTGGAGATTGACGAATTATTATAATCATTAATACTACCGTGGGAAGGAAAAATTTCTATTTTTGTCATCTATTCTACTTTATTTTTGTTATATAAACTTGCTTGTTTTTTTAGTTTTCGATGAAAATAAAGCTAAAAAAAAGTTTAATTCTCCAATATTTCCCGATAAATTGGTACAGTAATACAAAACGAGTTTCTTAAAATAGCTGTAAAAAAATATTTCTGCACATACTGTGCTTTACCTTTCCGTGCCAGAATAACCATGTATATTATTTAGCTTTAGGTTTTTTTTAAATGCTTGTAACACTTTTTTAAAAAAAATAAAAACAGTTTTTTTCCAGATACTTTTCACATTAACTAAAGCGTCTATCTGTGGTTTAACTCACGTTTCATTGTTATCATTTTAACTTTTTGAAAGAAATATTGATAAAAATATTTTGATAACATGTAAGTAAGTTTATGTATTCTAATATTCAAATTTCTTCTACAAAGGTTTTCGAAATCATCTTTATTATTTTCTTTTATTCAGTACTTTTGGGATAATCCTTTGTCATCCTACAAGGTAATTCGTGTCTGCGTCCAAACGAAAAAAATAAACTATATGTTGCCGTGAATGACTACATTTGGATAATATCGACTTTCACCGGTGATTTACCGGAATACGCCGATGTCATTGCTATGTGAATGTTGATATTCACCGGCTAATGTCGACATTTATTACATTTTCGGTTCTAACAATAATATATATATATATATATATATATATATATATATATATATATATATATATGTGAACTTTCGTTTTGCAGTGTTGTTTTTTGATTTGTGTAAGCAACGAGAGTTGGAAGATCTATATTTACATGGGGGCCCGTCCCGGACGGAATTAGGATGGAATTAGTATAGAATTCGGATATAGTTCCGGCAAGTCTCAAGAAGTAGCAGTGAGTACTTTTTACTGATTTATTTTTACTGTGTTTATCCAAGTTCTGTAATTTTGAAATATGGCGTACCTAGCCAGAGTTAGAAAAAATGATCTTCTTACTCTAGTTGACGAGCTTGGGCTGACAGTCGGTCAAAATCCTAAAGTGGCAGATTTAGTTAAAATAATAACGAGTGATAAAGAATATGATGAAGAGTTTACTAGAGCTATTCTCGAGCGAATGCAGGATGAAAAAGAAGAAAAAGCAAAATCGGAACTTGAGGATAGGGAATATGAATTAAAGAGATTAGAATTAGAATCTAAACAGCTTACAAGTTTAACACCGTCACCTCAAATTGACATTTCTAAGCTTATGTCTCGTTTCGATAAAAACAGTGACTTGAGCATTTATTTTTCATTATTTGAGAAACAAATATGTCGGTTGGACATTCCGAAAGAGAATTGGGTAGTTTACCTTTTAGGCCTTTTACCATTAGACATTGCAAATTTAGTAGCGCGAGAACCGGACCCACAAGCCAGCGATTATGAATATGTTAAAAAGATCCTATTAAAGCGATTTAAACTTTCTCCAGAGCAGTTTAGGCAGAATTTCTTCACTCATAGAAAAGAAGCAAATGCGTCTTGGCGTGATTACGCTTACGAATTGAACAACTTTCTTGAAGAATGGATTAAGGGATTAGACATCGACAACTTTGAAGAATTAAAAGACCTTTTTCTTGCTGATCAAATTAAGAGAAGAATACCGTTTGAAACTAGAGATCATTTTATTGAGGAATTGCCAAAATTGAATAAAGTTACCGATTTAGTAAATAAACTAGATGAGTATGAGACTGCAAGATTTCACCTTAAAAAACCGACTTCAAAAGATCCAAAATCCTATGAAATTCAAAATAATTTGAAATATGAAGGTAAAACCAAATCATCGTCAGTTCGTTCGCAAGCAAGCTCTTCAAACCAGCACATCAAATGTTTTGGTTGCAATGCTATGGGTCACAAAATTTCTCAGTGTCCTAACAAAGCAAGGGGAATTAAGTGCCAAAAATGTAATGAATATGGTCATCGGAAATATGAATGTAATAAAAATGTTAATATCAATGATGTAAATAAACCCTCAATTAATACATGTAGTAATAGTAATGAGAAATTGTTCAAAAATATTCAAATTATGGATAAATTTGTAAATGCAATTTTCGACACCGGATCAGACTTGTCAATTGCCAAATCCGATTTTTATGAGCATCTCGGAAAGCCCGAATTAATACCTTGTGATATAGTATTGAATGGTATTGGAAATGAAAATGTCAAGTCTATTGGTTATTTTTATTCAGATAGTGTTGTTGATAATTTTAAAATTCATGTGAAACTGTTTGTTCTTAAGAATCTTTGTTGTGATATTTTAATTGGAATGGATGTAATTAGCAAACTTAATATTTCATTGTCGGGGTCTACTTTGAAGGTTTTAGGAGTGCGAGAAAATTATTCAGTTAATCTTTTTTCCATCAATGTATCCATGTCAAATCAGCTAGCAGAAAAAAGGGATCAAAGCGAAATGACCTTGGCAGGGAGAAGAAATGATCCGCTCATTTCAGTTGAAGAGGGCATAATTAATTCAAAAGCCGAAGTGCAAGGTCAAAGTTTTGTAGCTGAACCCAAGGAGGGAAAAAGCAGAAACCCAAGTGAATCTTTAGTAGTGGGTGTAGAAGATATTGAAATAAACGATAGTAAATCACAAAATGATTGCGTCAACGTTTTAGCTACACTTGTTAACGGGATAAATATCCATGAGTTAGATTTGACTCATATTGTTAATACACAGTTGAGAGCAGAGGTCTTAGAATTAATTAACTGTTATAAACCACTCAAGATAAAGGATTCCGAAGTGAAAATGAATATAATTTTGACAGACGATAAACCTGTTAATTTATCTCCCAGACGTATTTCTTTCGCGGAACAAAAAATTGTTGATGATCAGATTGAGGAATGGTTACGAAATGGAGTCATAAAACATAGTTCTTCAAACTATAGCGCGCCGTTGGTATTATGTCGTAAAAAAGACTTATCATACAGACTATGCTTTGATTACAGACAATTAAACAAAAAAATTATA
>NC_072734.1:36453978-36500738 GCF_026930045.1 Uloborus diversus | reverse complement strand
TATATATATATATATATATATATATATATATATATATATATATATATATATATATATATATATATATATATATATATATATATATATATATATATATATATATATATATATATATATATATATATATATATATATATATATATATATATATATATATATATATATATATATATGTATATATATATGGGTGACGGTATGTTTCTTTGTTTGTACCCGAAGGAAAGAAGACACCGTAGCACCTACAGCCCTAAAACTTGGCACAAAATTCGAACGTACCCCGGAGGGTATGCACCTTCAAGCTTGAATTCTAAATTTTAAATTAGTTTTTCCTAATTAACTAATTAATCTAAATTTCGGCTAATTAGGGGGCAAAAAATTCCCCCACAACCAAACATTATGTATCGTTGGAAAGGGTTTTCCTTCCAACAAGATGATGTTTGTTCCATTTTTCTCATTTAATTAGAACTGGAGATATAAGCGATTCTAATTGAGTCAATTTTCAAGGCTTCTCTTTCGAGAAATTGCTATAACACTACGTCCACTTTCCAGACAATTTTCAACTCTAACACTAGGTCCATTTTCCAGACAATTTTCAACTATAACATTAGGTCCATTTTCCAGACTTTTCTGATTTGCGCCGGCCTTTGAAAAATTCAAAATTTCTCATGGCTTCCTAGTCTGTTTCTATTATACATATAATATTGATGATCCATTGACCCCTCACTTCTTCTTTCGGCACCCCAGGGCTCCACGGTAAACTCTTTGGGGAACTCTGGGTTAGTGAAATAATTGTTTTTTTAAAAAAAAGTAGCAATTGAAAGAGTATAGCAAAACATGTTTAAATGACGTATGAATCGTTGGACATCGTCCACCCGTCATCGAAGTAACGTTTTTAAAATTGTACGATAGTTTAGATAAAAAGGCTAAATTTTGCCGGAAATTGACTCTTAAATAACACTACAGCTTCATTTACATTCAAAGATTACGACATTTTGATCGCCTTGTCCAGAATCTCCCATTTCTCACTAAAGTTGGCGACTTTTCTGAAAATGTCTCCCGACTTGAAAATATTCTATCTCACTAGAGGCGGGCAGTGGCGTTCTTTTTAATGATCCGTTCATCAGAGGATAGTTCATTCTTTTGAGCCGTTCATTCAACTTGTTCATTTGAACGACTTCGTTCATTTAAAAAAAATTGCAGGTCATCTCTCTGCCCGACATACTCACGTACATTCAAAATGCTTCATTAGATAAGTAATATTCTTTGAAGGAAAAATAACTAAATAATCTAAAAGTAAGAAAATATGCCTATGAAAAATGATTTTAAAAAATTAATTTACATTTAGGATATACGTAGGGTGTTTAGGATGTAGTAAAGCAATTATAGTTCATTTTGAAAGGCATTTCTCAGTTGCCAGATGGTAAGATATGTTTTTCCATTCCAAAAATCGCATGTTCCATTGCAGCATGTCGCAAAATTAAGTTATTAAATTTTATTGTATGAAAAAATTAACTGCAAAATGAAATTTGCAAAATTGAACTCACGTAAAAGAGTGCATTAATTTTAAATTGAAACATCATATCGCCAAGTGTAGTCTGGTCACGCGTGAAAATAAAACAAAATATAATTTTAAAGGTGTATTTGGGGTTTACAATTTAAAAAATAAAAATCCCGAAATAAATAAAAGAGAGAACACAAAAAAAAAAAAAACAAAACAAAATAGGCTATAATTCATCAAACACGAGGATAAAGAAATGTGTATTGAAACTATGTACGTTCAACATACATTAACTTAACAAAAATATTTTAATCATAAAACGTCTGCTCTTTAAATAAAAACTGGCGTGAATTGTCGAAACTTAACTTTTTGGACCAAAAAACAAACATCTGTCAATAATGAAATCTACCCAAACAAAAAGGAGGTGCGATCCTTCAAATATTTTTTACAGCTACAGCACCGTATACATACATATAGTATTACCAATAGAACGAAAAAAGTAACAAGAAATGTATTGGTAGGTCAGCCAGATGCTGGATAATTTAATTAAAAAAAAAAAGATCCACCCAAATATTAGGGATCTTCAAAATTATTCTGCAGTACCAATGAGAACAGAAAAAAAAAACTTCAACGCTTTTTTTAAATGGTGGAAAATGAGTCAGAAATAATCCTTATTAAAATCTCTGGATATTGAAGGTTAAATAAGCGACTTGGTAGCCGCCAAATAAAAATGAAGCCAACTGAATATAGATGGTGGTATTTGATAGGAGGGATGTTATAGAAGACAAAATGATTACCGGAAAAGTGAATTGCAACCTTTAAAAAAAAGTGACGATGTAGTAGCAGAAAATAAAAAGGCTCGAAATGAATATTTTGTACTGCGCTGAGAAAAAGGAGTTTTGAGACTGATTAAGAGTCAAAAATTTGAAGATGAGTGTAATTAAAAAAAAAGGCGATTTTATCACAAGTGCATCCATACAATGCAGGATTTGTAATTTTAAAAAAAATCAAAAGTCGGATTTCTTAGAACTTAAATTGAATTTTTAAAACTTAAATCAGATTTATTTTTATTTATTTAAAATCTTCCAAAATTTGTAGATATTAATTACTTCACATTTATAAACATAACATATTTCATACAATAGATGAATCCAGTCCGCCTTACTATTAAAATTAGGATAATTTCTCTAAATATTCAATAAATTTTTAAGATTTATCAATACGTTATAATTTTTAGATAAGACGTAACTTTGTTTTATGCTTTGTTTAACGATAAGGTTTCCATCATGATGTACATTTTCAGCGTAAAATAATATGTTGAGCAATTTATTTTGTTCTAAACTAATTTTGAAGTAAAAGCAATATTGCAAGAGTGAAAACCTGTTACACACACAGAAAGAGGGATTGAATTTGAAGTTCAGTTATAATGCACTTTATTTAAATTTAAAGCAACACACTCTCAAAATGAAAAAATAATTGATAAAAATAAAAGCAACTGATTTTGATTACGATTTTGTAAAAGAAATTACTTGATTCCAATCAATTGATTTAAATAAATGATTTTTTTTAAAAAATCACTTGATTTAAATCATGATTTAAATCAACGAACCGTGACACAATGTCCCAAACTGCTCACCATTCAAAAGAACGGTCGCTCATTTTTTCGGTGAACGAACGGGTCCGTTCATTGTACGGATTCATTCTTTTTGACCTGTTCGTTCATGAACGACACATCCCTATATCTCACTAACGAGGAACGATGGTAAAAGGTTTAGCCGTCAAAAAACATGTTTCACTTTGCTCTTTCATTTGCTACTACTTTTTTTACTTCCTTTTACAAAAAAAGAAGTATTGTATTCGCAAAAAAAATTTCCCTCAAAAATCGACCTTAATTTCCATTTTACTCACCCTCGAATGAATACTGAGTTTTTTTCTTCGATTCGACCATACGTGGATAAGTGCCTAAGAACGTATAGACAGGCGAAATATCCATTTTGACAATTCTCGAGTTAATTACAACGAATTTTCTCGTGACGCCTGTATGTACGTATGTATGTATGTATGGGCGTATGTGCGTATGTGTGGATGTGCGTATGGGTGGATGTGCGTATGTGTGGATGTGCGTATGTGTGGATGTGCGTATGGGTGGATGTGCGTATGTGTGGATGTGCGTATGTGTGGATGTGCGTATGTGCGTATGTATGTCGCATAACTCAAGAACGGCAAGTCCTAAAAAGTTGAAATTTTGTACGCAGACTCCAAGTTGGATCTAGTTGTGCACTTCGCCTTTCGGTTGCATTCGGGTATTTTTCGGGGGGGGTCTTTTGCCCCTTTTTGGGGAAAATCATTGTTAATTTCGATGGATATTCAAATGGTGTAATAATTTGGCGGACACTTGGCGATATATCGCCAGTCTTTTGAACGTCAAGTTTTGTCGCCAACTTGGCGAGAAATTTTGTGATATTTTTTTTTAATCTGTTTAAATTTGGCCACTTTTGGTGATATATAAAGAGCAAACTATTGAATCCCATTAAAATTGCCAGTAATGGGGATATGACAATAAATTGGAGTAAAAAGAAGTTATGTGATGCACACATCAGCTCGTTTTCTTTCGCTAAGAGGCTTTGACGAGTACCGTTTGGTGTAATCTAAGGACGCCAAACTAAAAGGTGGGGCGAGGCGGAGAAAAGTACCATTTAAAGAGCAAAACGTCTAATGCATATTACTTTTACAAATTATTACTTATACTCATGAGGTCACGGGAGGTCAACATGACCTTCCAAAACTTACCTTATTCGGCAAATATTGCCTAAAGTTCGGAAAATTTGGAGAAAATATCAAAAGAGATTGATATTCTTTTTCCTTTTTAAATTTTTTTGAATTATTTTTGATGATGCCTAAAGTTTCGCACATTCGTGTTTTATCTTTCAGTAAAATTTTAATTTCATTTCGAAAATAAAGAATTTTTATGCTCCAAAAAATTTTAGTTTGGGGTGCCCCTGCTTACCTCAGCTACTATCTTCGATGTATAGATATAGAAGAAACTATGCTGCAACCCTATCGATAACTCAGTTGAAAATTTATTCTCTCGATTATGAATCTCGATAGTTATATAATGATAATATAAATAAATATTTGATTTTATTGGAGGTAATATTTGTTTCCCATTAAACTGGAAAAGGAACATACTTTTCTTGTCATGGATGTTCATGACAATAAACTCATGTCCTGTTGTTAACTTGACATAAAGGAAAAATCTGTGCATAAAATTTCAAAAGTTTACATGTTCTTTGTTCTCTTTCTATAACTTCTTTATTTCTGGTTACTCTTCTGTACGCATTATCTAGGAAAGAAACTCCAAAATTCAGAATCTTTAAAACATAAAAAAATGGGACAACCCTTTAAGTTGAACTTAATTTCAAAAAGGGGAGACACCCCCATCTTCATCAATTTTAAAAAGTAAATTTATTTTCTTTTCTTAAAAAAAGTTTCCGAAGAATGTAATCAATGTTCTAGAAACACCTAAATGCAGGAGTTTTTAGATTAATGCCCAAATCAAAACCCGCGATCTCCCAAGCCTTTCACCCCAGACAGTAATCACTAAAGCTGGAGCTTAGAGTTCGCGTACTTTGACAAATTGCTTCACTCTCGATTCTGATGTACTGAGACCAAATGATAAAAAAAAAGTAATAAAGTCCCAGACCTGATATAATAGGAAGTGGCTGGATAAAAATTAGGTGTGACTTTCTCTCTCTGACACGTTGCTCACCCCCCTCTTTTGAGATTAATTTTACATGGGGGAACAGCAGTGAACTACTCGAATTTTTATGTTGCGGGCGAGATTTGCCTCCATTCAAAAAACTTCACTTCATTCAACGGTGGAAAAGGGTGGAATTCCCAATTCTCAAGCCTTTCTCGCTAACGGTGCACTCGTGAATGGCGTGCTAGATTCCTGCCATTTGTCCAATTGGAATAGTTTTGGGGGAAATATTCCAAAACGTGCCAAACAGAATTGCAAGTAATATGGGGAATAAATACGTTGCAAAGATGTCTTAAAATTTATATATGTTTTCCAAATGCTGCACCTGGTATTCTTTCTCAGGAAATACTTGTATCTCCCAAAAAACTGCCGTTGGCATGTAAAGGGCAGTAACTGCAATTTTTTTTGGGGGGGGACATCCATTGTGCGTTAGCTTTATTGTACAAGCTTGCTTATTTAGTTTCCGCTGAAAAAAGAGGCGAAATAAATGTCCAATTCCAAGTTTTCACTATGGTTAATATTGAATCCGACATATATTTCTTCAAATATCTCGAAAACTCATTTCCGCAGATACTGCCGTTTACCTGCTCATGGCACAATACTTTACTGGTGCAATGGGGGCGATTCCAAAATTTTAAAAGTATTTTTTTCTGAAAGAACATGCTTAAAAACATAGGATTTAACCATTTTTTAAATAATTTGTTTAAGCTTAATATTTAAAAAAAATACTTAAATGGATGCGCTTTTATTGTTTACATTTCTTGCCGATGACATCACAAATGATGAAATGCCATTCAGTGTTGCCATTCCCAGTGCAAAATATTTAATTCGCATCTTTACTCACGTGTATAGGCAACGATATGGTTGATAGCAAGCGTAGAGCGCAATTTTAATTCGCTTCTTGATTATCATAACGTGGAAACGCGGTACAAAATGCGCCAAGGAGCATCATTTGTGACGTCATCAAGACCACGCCTTGTTTTCAAAATCGGACATTTTAAAAAATTAATCAAAAAATAACCGTTGGGAAAATGAAGGTATTTTCTGGGTCCATGTTATTTTCTTTGCTTATTCTATTAATTTCAGTGACTAAAAGTACTACTTTTGACTGAAGGAAACAACCCCATTGCTTCTGGAACACTTTCATAATTTTAACTGACATTGCTGCTGCATTATAATTTAATTTCATTTCATATTTTTTTCTCTTGTAATAATATTTTTCTAATAACGTTATTATGTTATTTTCTTCCATAGAATATTGAAACATGTAACAACAACAACAACAAAAAAAATCTCCTCTAGTCTGATATTTGATCGGTCGAATAAGGAACTAACAATCTGTGCAACAAATACTGTTCGATTTTGTCAGATTTTTTTCACCTGTCTCTGAAATTTGATTTGATATTATTGGATCAACTAACAGTTGTGCAGTTTCAACTAACATTGCTTCTACACATTATTTAGTTTTGTTTCATATTCTTTCTATGGACTAGTCTTTGTCTAATAATTTTCTGTCAGTCATTCTCTACCCTATACTATAATAGATGTCTAAAATTATTTTTCTTAAGTATAATATAATTTTCTTTCAGATACAGAGTTACCTTGATTTAATTTTTTTTTTCGTCCTCAAAAATTTGACTCGATATAACATTATTGTTACATATAATTTAATTGTATCACATTCTTTCTCTGGAATATTCTTCATACATTACTGTCCTGACAGTAATTTTCTTCCCTAAAAATGATTAAAATATTTGAAATTATTTTGTTGAAATGCCAGCTCAATATTTTTTAACTTTCTACGGATCTACTATTCTGTCCATAAAATATTACTTTATAGTGTAACATGTTTTTTATTTTTCTTCGTCTTTCTCTGAAATTTAAATTTTTTTATGATATTATTTCTCTGGAATTTTGTTTTCAAAAAAATAATTTTTAACTATATTGCATATCAGTTTGTCCCCTTTTTCCAGAATGCCACTAGAAAATGATAGTTGAACACACAAGGTAGGTAGAATCAGAAAAGATAATCGACTGAAAATTAAAGAAAAACGTAAAACCTGAAATAGTTTTAAAACTTACAAGGCCTGGCACAAAACAATGGCAATAGGGTGGTTTCCTTCAGTCAAAAGTACTACTTTTAGTCATTGAAATGGATAGAATGAGCAAAAAAAAAAAATTACATGGACCCAGAAAAAACTTTTATTTTCCCAACAGTATTTTTTAAATTAATTTTTTGAAATGTCCGACTTTTCAAACAAGGCGTGGTCCTTTTGACTTCACAAATGACGCAATTTGGCGCATCTTTCTACTACGTTTCCACGTTATGATAATCAAGCAGCAAATTAAAACTGCGCTCTACGCTTGCTACCAACCATATTGTTGCCAATACACGAGAGTAAAGATGCGAATTAAATATTTTGTTCTGTAAATGGCAACATTGAATGGCTTTTCATCATTTGTGATGTCACACGACAGAAGTGTAAACAATGAAAGCGCACCGATTTAAGTATTTTTTAAAAATATTAAACTCAAATAAATTATTTAAAAAATGGTCAAATCCTATGTTTTTAAGCATGCTCTTTCAGAAAAAAATACTTTTAAAATTTTGGAAACGATACCATTATCTATTGTTATTAATTCATTTAACGGAATATCAGATAGAATCTCGGCACGGATGCAGAGTCACTTACTTTGCCTATTGTTGACTTTTATGAAACCTATACAATACCCAATCTTTCAGGAACTATGTATTATCTCCTCTGTACCTCTTAAAATTTGTATCTACAGAAAACTCCAGATTATTTTCGGCGATCAGATTATCCGTGGTTCTTGTCACATCCCCCCCCCCCCCACATTGATTAAGGTTAGTAGGTGCAATGTAGCAATGTTTTTAGTTATAATTTAAATGTATGTGTGAGTGTTATTAATTTTTTTTTATTATTGTATATGTTACCGTTAAATTATGAAATCCGTTATTTTATAGAATACCCAGTTATTTCATGGAATAACTGATCGTGTCCGTCAAAATAAAAACTCTCTTATATTTCAAGGTTTAACTAGTTATTTCATACAATAACGATCTGCAGTCCGTTAAAGTGTAAAATAATCTATATCATATATCTTAAAGGGTCATATATCGTCAGGAATTTAAAAAATGTTCGTGTAAAACTCAGTGTGTCAACAAAAAATGTTTTTGTTTTAGAAATAATGTTCTTTGCAATTCCAAGTGTCATTTTAGTAATCCTTGTTGTAACAAATGATTTTATAATGCGTTTCCATAAATACCATTTATACGCTGCATAAATTTGATAAATTGCTTCTTTTAATTTTCATTGTCTATCATTAGTTTTGTTATAGAATACCTAGTTATTTCATTTTAGATAAATTGTTTATTTTACACATTAACTGTCTCTCATTAGTTAATTTATAGAATACCTAGTTATTTCACAGAATAACAAGTTAAAGTGTCAAATTAGTAACATATTACACACTTTAACGAACATGATCAGTTATTTCATAGAATACCTAGTTTTTTTTTTCAGAATAACTGGTTAAAGTGTGAAATTAATAACATATTACACACTTTAACGGACACGATCAGTTATTTCATGGAATAACTAGGTATTCTATAAAATAACTGCATTATATAGTTTAACGGTAACATAATACACTAAGTAGTCTTTTTTTACCTAGTATTAGATTTATCCGCGGATTTCGCCTGTCCGCGATTACCGTACTACCCTATTCTGTGGATAATCGGGAGTTTATTGTGCATTTAAGAAACATTGGGTCATGAAACATACTGCATTAAGAAATGGAAACTGGTTATTTTGAAATGTAATGAATGATAATGGGGCAATGCTGTACATCAAGATCTCTACTAACGGGAGGGGGGAGGGAATAAAATGCTCCCAACAATGAAAAAAAATCGCTTGATATCCAAATCTGTGCAATAAATATGTTTTCCTAGTTCCTCATTTGTTAGTGTGAGGCCCGTCCGAAGCAATTGTTTTATGAACTCTTAAAGCTATTTTACCTGTTAACCAGTCACTGATATACGACAATCTTCTCCTGAAGCACTTAGTCAGGGCTGAAAACGAGTGACTTGTATTTAAACTTTGTGTTAACATCTGCTGCTACAGAATTTTATGCCATCTAAGAGAAAATATTTCTTTGTTTATACCATCAGTTGTGTGTCATTTCCTAGGGCTTGTTATTTATGAATGGCATTAAAGAGTTTCTTATTTAGTGTGGCAGTAAGTCGTTTCCCATTTTGTGGCATTTTTTTTTTCTTTTGTATGTGTATGTGTTTATAACCTTCTGAAGTTTAATGACTGCTCACTTCGAAAAAGAAGATATTTCTTGCACCATTATCTTTTAAATTAGGACTCACCTAGCGGTGTATCGAGATACTCTGAGCATCTGGATACTGTTACAAGAAAAATGTTTTGGAACTTACTATCGTTTCTAAAATTATTTCCGAAGAAAAACCCCTTTAAACAAACTGAAATTCTAAATAATTATTGAGCATTTCAATTTGCGTATTGAATTAATGGCAATTAATGGAAACAATTAGGCATTAATTTCTGCTGTTTAAAGTTTAAGATACGCTTCATTATTGAGTGCTTCAATTATAATTAATAAAAACCACTATAGACATTAATATCTGTTGTTTAAAGTTTAAAATGTGCTTTAAATTGTAAGGAGGCAAAATACATAGTCACCATACTTTTCCAGGCATTTGTTCCAGTGGAACACCTAAGTATTGAAACCGTCATGGCAGAAATCAGCGTCAAGAATGCGAAACCACATCATGACGGCTTGCTGAAAAGCAGCATCGGCACTCAGGGGCGCCGACTTGCAAAAATTATTGGAGGGGCTGGACATCACCGGGGATTTAGGGTGTTATGTAATCCCTCGGAGGTCCCCCACCCGAAATAAATGTCAGATTTTTGAACCTTGAAAATGCCATATTTTCTAGTGTGTATAATTCTAACAAATAAACAGTATGTGACACGGCGTTTTCGAAGTAAAAGAATCTAAAAATTGGTTTACAAATTTTCTGGTTCAACTTTTAAATCATATCACTTGTCTTAGTAGGAGATTTTTTTGTTCTATTTTATGGGGAGCGTAGCCGTGCAGTGCCGTAGCTAAGCATTGATATTATAATGTAGGAAGGACACTTGACTTGAATGGAAAGGCACTCCCAGAGACGCCGACCTTTTTTAAAAATAGGGGGGGGGGGAACCGGGGGAAATTTTCTAAATTTGAGATGAAAAATAGTGAGTTTTAAAGTTTCTTTTAAGCATTGTAAAGTCATATAATCAATATTAGAACCCAAAAACTCGACAAGCCTGACATATTTTTTGGCTTTGAAATAAGGAAAAAATAAATACAAACACACACAGTATTTTCGTAAAAAGGTAATTTAATTTACTCATGTTTTTTTTTAAGCCCAGTTGTTTTTTCATTAGTTATACCGGCTAACATATTCAAGTGTAAACGCAGTCTCTCAATGTCTAGGTTATTTTTGAAAACTCGATTTTTTTAAATTTGTTTCACCTCTGTTAAATAAAAGCAAAACACATTTGTTCAATTGCAATGATCTGTGTGAGTCCAGTTGATGTAAACAGCCCAATAATGCAAGATTGCACCATTTCACAAACCTCAATGTAAATTGCCTTTGGGATTTTGAAAGCGTGCGGTGAACTGGCTTCGTTGTTTTCATACTTTGGTATATGTTGATTCAGAGGAAGCGAAGGATCATCATTTTGTGAAGATTTTTCTTTTAAACACAATTCCCAAAAGTATTCAAAACTATCACGCCTCCCATTTAATATACAAATCAAACCCTCATATATTTTTTCCAGATCAGCAACACTTAGATGCGCTCGCCGCAGCGCTGCCCACCGGCAACAGATTTGACCCGTAAGTTCGCGCACTGGGACAAATTCTAAGTGTGCTTGCAGCACTATAACACCATCATTATTCACATTACTCGTTTTCAGTTAACCTGCTTACTTTCGTAATAATTATTTGTTTTAACTCATTACTGAATGCATTTTACAAGGTAAACTATCTTCAAACAAGGAAAATAAAAGATAAATTTATGAGTTTAGAAAACATAATATAACTAATACTTTTCTTGATTTGTTGAGGGGGCTCAGCCCCCTCAAAAATATTTTTGAGGGGGCTCGGGCCCCCTCAGGCCCCATGGAGTCGGCGCCACTGTCGGCACTGCAATGCTGACCTCCAAGGGTTTTGAAGAGATGGAAATCATTTGGTGCGAGGTCGTGACTGTAGGAAGGGTGTTCCGATACCTTTCAACGCAAAAACCTTATTACACACCTTATTTCAACGCGGACCATGCTTCCAAACACGCGACAATCTTACAACTGACATTTTATCCCATTGGGGTGCACCTAGCGTTACCACCGATACCGTTTGAAAGCTCTGATCATCACTGTTATTTTCTGCGTGATTTTTATTCACACAGAAAATCTGCACCCTCGTCAGAGCTCTTTTTATCTTACTTTTTGAAACACCTAAAGATTTATTATAAAAGCAGATGATACAAGGATACAGAGTATCCCAAAACGACCGCATAAACTCTGCACAGATCCTTGTTGGGACAACATAAAAACTGCCCTAAGAAGCGTTCCCGTACGATCCATAGTTTACCAAGAAAAATAAAAAAAAAGTATGACGTCATTGCCGGTGCAAGAAAAAAACACTTTATTGGACACATCAACAACAGTATTTTTATATCTTTCCAGGAGATAATGTTTAAACGTCATTGCCCGTATTTGTTGTTAAACGTAATGTAGGGGAGACCGGGGCAAGATGACGAGCCGGGAAAGATGACGAATGTCTTAATTTTTGCGTTTTGCTCTAGGAAACAGCATAAACTGCATACTACTGGTTCTTATAACGGCTGGTCGTTCAGCAATAGTATAAAGACACTGAAATTATCATATTTGTGTTAGTTTTGAAGCTCTGATTGTTTACCGCTGCTACGTTATAACTTTTATGCATGTGTAAATAAGCTCTGCTAAAGATACAGGAATGATAGATTGTTTTTCTTTAGTATTTATAAGTAACTTAGGTTGTATATACTGCTTATTACCATGAATAGACGTCAGTTAATCGCCTTCCTTTATGGGAATGAAGGCGAATCCTTTCAAACAGGCAGTCCGGGGCACGATGACGGACGGAAACACGGAGCAAGATGACAATACTTTTTCTTTACAAGTCCTGCTTATAAAGAGGAATATTTTGACCCTCCAACGGAAGAATGGTTCTAGTGCTGCAATGCCAAAAGTGGTGGCGTGAGGAATGTTCCAATTCTGAAAATCGCATTTTTACTTGTGACTATTGTTAGCTGCACAATTAAGCACTTCAACGTAACTTTGCAATTCATTACGCTTAATTTAATGCTTTGTGAGATGTAAAAACACAGTAAAAATTTGTTAAAATATGTAATATATTCAAAAAATAAATTGGGTTCAAGCTTTTTCTGTGTTGTCATCTTGCCCCGAGGCCAAAGTCATCTTGCTCCAGTACAGGGGCAAGATGACGATTTGTTAAGGTTATGAAAAAATAAAAATATCCTTCATTTATTTCATTTGAAAAAGTAATTGATACTATATTTAATACTAGAAAGGACCACTCTAACAGCTTATGTAAAGAAAATTTTACTATCCTTAAAAATAAATTAATAAACAACAAAAATTGTTAGCATAGTCATCTTGCCCCGGTCTTCCCTACGTATACTGCTGTTGATGTGTTCAATGAAGTGTTTTTTCCTTGCACCGGCAGTGACGTCATACTTTGCTTTTAGCGTTTTTTCTCATATACTATGGATCCTACAGATACGCTTCTTTGGGCAGTTTTTATGCATTCCCAACGAGGAATCTATCTGTGCAGAGTTTATACGGTCGTTTTGGGACACCCTGTAAATCACAATCAACTCCATTCTAATTAATTTTTTTCACTGGTTGTACTTCTGTGGTGCTTCTGCCATGTAACCTAGGTTATAAGACACCAAATGTTTATACTCTTGCAAAAGAAAAGCATATTAGAAAATCAAGGATTACAAGGAAATGAGCAATAACATTAGCCATTTTGCTAATTATGCAAAGAGAATAAGATATTTCGGAAAGACTTGTACATTTTTAGGGAAGTGTTTTTTTCTGTAGTAATTTTAATTACTAAATTTTGATTACTTTTTTGCTGATATTTCAGAGTGATTTCATACTAGACACTGCTATATTTTAAAAGTTTTATACTACATGTAAGGCTTTAATTTTATACCAAATGCTGTTAGAAAAACATTATTACGGTAAAACAAAATAAATCTGTATCTTCAAATTTCTTCCTAAATTAAGAAAGAAAAAAAGAACCTTCCAAATGTAAGCTCTCTCTACTTAACTTTGCCCGCATTTACATATACATCGATGCGTAATTTGTTGTTAGAAAAATTTTATAAAATACATATGAAGGACTCGGGGTAAGAATGTGATAAGCCACATGGTGTGTGAATTTTCAGAAGGCCAATCTCTAACTTATAAAAAATATTTGCAGAATTTTTAAAGGTAATATACATTCTATATTCTGCAATACTAAAACTAGATTTTTTTGCTCCAAATAACATAATTCATTGTCACGTATATTTCAATTTCAGTTATGAGAAACAAAAATTTTGATCGCAGAATCCCTCCTTGTGGCTTGTCACATTTCTGCCTCGAGCCCTTCATATTTTGAATATTAAATTATATACAATGAAAAAAAAAATATCATGCGTATCATCGTTGAGTTTAAGAAAACTAAATAATTTTTAAGGTTCTAAAAGGCACACCACACTTAGGTGACGTTTAGACATTCTGAGAAGTATAGCGTTTGATATCCATAAAGTCTTTGTAAATGGTACTAAAATGGTTTACTTGTATAAAATATCATCTTCCTTTCTTTCTTAGTTCAAGACTTCGTCAGAATTAGAAAAAATAGATAAATAAGTATCACATAGTGTATCCTACTAACTGGACTGGCTGATATTTTAAACAATTTTGGAACAGAAAAGATTTCACTTTTATCAAATAAATAAATAAATAACACAAATAAATAGAAAAAACAGATAAATAAATAAGTAAAAACCTCTTCTTCTTTTCTCTTTTTGACCTATGCATTGCTTAATTTTGTTTCACTTAACTTTTATAAAGATACACTCAGGAACATTGAAAATAGCACCCCAAAAAAGGAGAAAGGTACAATCGCGAAATTTTGCACATAAGAAAAGTGACGTCTGATATGCAAATTTTCTAATTTTGGTGTCAATGCATATGACCGTTTACCCTACATCATCAGTGCAATCGGGGAAAAGGTGCTATATAAACTTCTACATAATTTAAGATTTATAAATGTTACGATTACATCCCGTTTGTTAGAAAACCTTAACGAGTGAAGGACCCCAGGTGAACGAGTTAGAAAACGTTTATCATAGTTAAGCGAGTTTGAGAGTGGTTTGATCATCGAAATGAAAATTGCAGGCGGGTCGACGAGCTGTGTTGCCAACCAGGTGGATCGTTCGGAGTGTTTCGTTAGAAACTGTTGGAGGCAGTGGACTCGAGATGGTACTCAAGAGCGGAAAACCGGGTCTGGAGCGACCAGTAAGACGACGAGGAGAATGGATCAAAGGATCGTGGGCAAGTTCTCGTTCATCCCACAGAGACTCGTTCCACCATACAAGCAGACGTAGGGGTAGCAGTTGTTCTCCGAATTCTACAGACCTTGCAGAAGTGAATCTGCAATCCAAGATCCCTTTTCGTGCACTTCCTTTGACACCAAAATATAGGCAAATCCGTTTACAATGGTGCGAAGCCAGAGCGATGTGGGATGTCACTGCCTGACAAAACGTGGTGCTCAGTGATGAATCCCGGTTCATTTTGAGGAAAGATGATAACCGTGCATGGGTGTCGATGCACCCTGGAGAAAGGTACCATTCTACCCATTCCATTGCACGACACAATGCCCGTACAGCGGATATAATGGTCTGGGGGGAGCCGTGATCTATGATAGCCGTTCCACCCTAGTTGTGGTACGTGGAACCTTAACGGGTCAGCGTTTTGTTAATGACATAATGAAACCACCTGAAAGACCGTGCCTAGATGGTCTTCCAGGGGCAATTTTCCGTCAAGATAATGTTTGCCCGCATACAGCTAGAGTTGCTCAAGACTTCTAAGGTCTTTTGAAACTCTTCCATGACCAGCCCGCTGCCCCGGCTTGTCCTCTATAGAGCACCTGAAACGTCAGATGTCGTCTTGCTACTCTGTGCAAGACTTAGAAGTGGCTGTTCAAAATTTTTGAGTCCATCTGCCTCAGGACAACATCAGACGTTTAATTAGTTCAATGCCGGACTGTGTTGCGGCAGGTATTACATCAAAATTTGGTCCAACGCGCTATTGAAGTAGCACTGTATTTAATTTAATTCTTTGCCTTTTTTTTATTGTGTAGATTTTGGGATCAAGTGTACCTCGCCTGTATTATTCTGGATATTAAATTTCCCTTCAATCCAATGCTTCCTTCTTGGGGACGCAATTTTCTATGCTCCTGAGTTTTATTTAATTTAATCTATTTAGAATTTTTATTTATGTTTCAACTTTCATTTCTCTTTTATTCATTTTTCAGTAATGTAGAAAAAAAGAATAAATTCAGTTGAGCAAATTAATTGAGATAATTTTTATCAAATAAACGGCAAGAAAAGGTTTTTGTTTTTACAAAAAATAATAAAGCATATGAGTTAAAATTAACTTGACTTTTTTTTCAAGCATTTGATTTGTTAATTGAATAAAATATACTAAACGGTTTTTTCTGTCTATGCGTAATTTCACTTGAATGTTTTGAAACATTAAATTTTCTTTGAAATAAAAAGAATGTATACTAAAAAGAGAAAAACCTAAAATACATTATTACACTTTCTAGTAAATTTAGTTAAATATTGCTTTTTTTTTCACTTTTCTTCTTTTCCTTTTTTTTTTAAATTTTATTTATTTTTTAAAATATTTTTTTAAATTTTTTAATTTAATTTTATTATTATTATTATTATTATTATTATTATTAATTTTGTGTTCACATTTTGCTAACATCTTTTTGAAAATTACATTGTATACTTCCTTTTTCTTCTATGAATAATTATTGGTGTAACATTTTTCTACGTGATATTTAATTTTTTCTTTTGAAAATCCTTTTTACATGTTTGCCAGTCCAACATGTAAAAAGGCCATCCAGTACACAATAATAACACACTATACAGAGGATGGACAAATTCTCATACTCAAACAAACTTTTTCTGTATTTTTATTGTTTTTTTTTTTTTTTAAATTGTTGTTACACAGTTTTATTTTTTGAAAACATTCTAAAGTTTTTAAAACATTAATAAACATATTAAATGTAAAGTACCTTCTGATTGATTCTATAAATAGGTAAAAAATAATTATTTAATAGTAGTAGCTACGCGTTTTGCTGCTATCAAGGCTTGGAGTCGTCGGGCGGGGTCATGCTTTCAATGCGTGATACGGCTACTTGCGTTACCTAATATTACGTATAAAATAGCTATTTTGTTTCCAGAAATCACACTCACAAGAAGATGCTTGTAACTTAAAATTTTAACGACATTGACACTGCGTCTGTCACATTTAAAATATTTTAAAAAACAAAAAGTAAAGTGTTGCCAGAATAAACTTTAAACTTTTAAATAAACTGTAAAATGTGTTCAAAAAAATCTATGTAAAAACAATAAAAAAAACAATAAAAATACGGAAAAGTTTGTTCCAGTATACTAACTAGGCCACCCTTTTTTTTACTCATAAAACGTAACAAATCATTAATTGGAAACTTTTTTTTTACGCTTAGTCACTTTCTTTTCTGAAAACTGCACCTTCCAATCTTTTTTTTTCTTACTTTTCTTCACCGACAAGTATCTATTACTTCCAGTTACCAACCTTCTAATGAAATGTAATCTTTCGCTCCACCAAATCGTAACATTAAACGTAGAAAAACAAAGAATGACGTATATTCGAAGTTTTTCCCTAATCGATGTTCTCGAAAAAATAAATAATAAATAACTCGACGTAGAGGCCTTCTTTTTTTTTCTTCTGGAATCTTCAAATAGATTTAAAGTATAGATTTAAAACGTCAAATAACAAAGAAGCTATTTTGTAGTAAGTTACCGCCCTAAAGCCAGGACTAAGGCAGAAATACTTAAAATACACCGCCAGCTCCTATTCTGGGCTGATGAGTGCTAAAAAGCACGAAACTGCAGTCCTCGGATGGAATAACTGAGCTGGCGGTGTATTTTAAGTAACAAAGAAGCTAGTTTTCCGTTTTATTTTTCATATGAAACATGCTTCTTTTCGTCAACATCGAATCAGACAATTTCGAATCAGCAGTAAAACGTCGGTTTAAAAACGTTTTACTGCTGATTCGAACGATTTTCGAGAGGAAAACACACTAATCAAATGCATGCTCCCAACAGCTATTATAAGATCCCTTCAACAGATCTTAACACGGGTCTCTTAAAATTATGTTAACAGGTTATAATATTATCTCAAGGGCCCATCTCACTTCAGGTCCTATTACTTCCTCATACCATTTTAACTGGTATATTGGCACTATATTACCGAAATATTGAACTTTGGAATATTTGACTAAAAGGAACCCCTATTTATTATATTATAAAGTAACAGCTTTGTAAAAAAATCTTTGCACACCAAAATTTATATACATATATAATGATATATATATATATATATATCATTATTTAAATCATTATTTTTATTTTTAAACAAACATTTTTTTAGAAAGGTGGTACTTTATATTGTGATACATAATGGCTCCTATTAGTCAAATATATGACGATTCAAAGACAAAGTTCACAGTTCTGGGAATAAAGTGCAAATATATATATATATATATATATATATATATATATATATATATATATATATATATATATATATATATATATATATATATATATATATATATATATATATATATATATATATATATATATATATATATATATATATATATATATATATATATATATATATATATATATATATAGTAAAATGTCACAACCGTGGAAATATATCGCGCGTACTATATTCTTGATCTACTGCTTAACACCCGTTGTTTTTCTAACGCACAATTCGCTTGTTGCTAGGAAGATAGGAAAGTGTAACGGCTAGCGACGGACAGAAAGTATTGTAAACTAGGGGGCCCCTCCCCAAGCTCAATTCGCTCGCAAATCTCCGTTAAATATAATATTTACTATCTGGATTTTCTTATTTTCAGAGCTGATGTCCGCTTCGATAAGCAAGATAATGATACATACGGAAATTACAAAGATCAGTTTTCAAATTTTACTTTGAATACAACTTTCCTAATTTTGATGGAGATATTATTAACACCGCTTGAAAATCTGAATGTGATTTACCGTCAAACACCAAACTCTATATTTGGACTGGTATTTTGAGGAGAAAAGCTTTTAATTATAATAGGAAAAGAAAAAAGTAAATGGAAGCTTTAAAATTCGTATTGATGTTTTTTTTTTAAATCAAACAACGTGTTTTTTTAATTTTAATTTTTATTATTTTTTTAACAATCCCTACTACCACTGCAAAAAGTTCCTCGAGCGTTTGAAAAGAAAAAAATGTTATTAAAATCCACTATAGAAGACGCTGAAGAGTATTTTAATTTAATTGCTCGAAAATCATTATTACAGATCTTTCCCTTCTGCTACATGTGCGCCTGTTTTATTTACTTTCTGTTTATTGTTACCATTATTGTTTTAAGTATTTACTTAGTATAAGTTGACGAAGAAATTCCTTAAAAATATCACTTAGTGTCATGCTCCCTCCGTCAATTTCCTTTGGATACGCCATTGCGCATGCCAGATTGCAATTTTCGTTAAATTACGCATTACAATACCCACCACGTAAGTGATATTGTAAATCAACAACAACATAGTTATACATTAGTTAACATAAGAACGTAGTACTCAAACTTTTTACACATAACTCTGCTGAATAACATATGTATAGAATTTGGATTTGCAATTTATGTTTTAACACATTTTTCCAAATAAATTACTATCTGTCAAAATTTCACCAAGAAATTTTTTTGTTTTGTAAATTATGTATATTAAGACATATTTAGAATTAGTGGTACCCGCGCGGCTTTGCCCGTAGTAGAAAAATTAAAAGGTCTTTTGGTTCGCCTGTATATTTAAATAATGTATGGCGAATTTTCTCGCCAATTGGCTTGTACCCATGTTACAGTTCCACGTTATGATAATTTCGTATCTCGCCAATTGGTTTGTGCCCATGTTGCGGTTTCACGTTATGATAATTTCGTTATTTACTCGCCCATCTTATGATAATTTTGTTCTTAAAATTGGAATAGAAAATGAACCACATCGAATTTTCGAAAAATCGCTCCGAGGTGCACACCTTCATGCTACAAACTATCTTTTTGCCAAATTTCATGAAAATCGGCCGGACGGTCTAGGCGCTATGCGCGTCACAGAGATCCAGACATCCTCCGTACATCCAGACAGAGAGATTTTCAGCCTTATTATTAGTAAAGAAAACAAATACACATTAACTATTCAAAACCCAATAAATACTGACACAAATATCGTCTGAATAAATACATACAACTGGAGTGATTATATCTGTTTTATTGAGTCCTCAAATATTTATTGCGTTTATTGAACAACTGTTACTCATTTATAATTAAGTATTCTTTTGAATCATGCAAATACACTGGCTTAATTTACCATAAAACAATAGCTGTGTGTATAACAGTAGTCTTTTCAATATATTCAGACTGGTATTAAGATGTAAATAATTATTTATTTACGTTTGACAAGAATATTTTTGCCTGCATATTAAAGTTTCATGGTATTAACGGATCAAGGTTCTGAAGGTGCATTTTTAAAGCCACTTAATTCCTGTGTCGATGTTGGAAGTTTTCAGAAAATTATCTTTAATTATGCCAATATCTTTGAAAAATACCGAAAAGGTCACAGAACTATTACTGCTGTTTAATCTCTATTCTTTCATACGCTTTTAACTAGTCTTATAACTATATCATAACATTGCTGTTCTATTAACTATTAAGATAGGCAATAAACTATATCAAGGAAGATATTTGTATTTTTTCGTTCATCTTTTGTTAAATTAACGTTTAATCTTTTAATACCCGAAACTATTAAAGGCTTTTATATATTATTGTTCCCCTTAATTCAGATTCACAAAATTGCTTTATTGCAAACATATTTGCGTAAAATGTTATGATATAGTAAGAACTTGTAAAAATTTTCACATATGCCTGCAAGTTGAGTTTTTAAAATGAATATACTAACATGCATAATATTAAAAATTGATGAGACACGAATCTTTTCCTACAGTGCAGCATTAAAAATAATATCTAAAGACATTTTTTTGCACAAGAACACATCTTAGCAAGATAATCTTTAGCGGACGAGACAGTTTAAACAATATGAGCGTTTTTTATGCCTCAAATAGGATACATTAGGAACATTTTAGATGCTACTTAACTTTTTAAATTTCATCATAATGTGTATTTTATCTGGTACATTTTATGGAATTAAATTAGTCAAGAGAAAAATTTTAAGTAAATTTTATCGAGCTTTTAGAAGCAAAATGTTTACTAGAATACAATACTGCTTTTAAATTTGTAAGGATAAAAGTCGCGCGTAGCAATTATTTTGAGAAATTACAGATGCGTTGTAGCTGGAGATTTCACAGACGAGAGGGAGACATTTTTCTTTTTTAAAACCTGAATTTAAAAATAGTAAACGCAAAGCGAAATAGCTAATAAATATAAAATGCTAGACTTATTCATTTCGCCTAAATGATGATGCAGTATTAAAATTCCCTGCATGGGGGGCCTCTCATTGTAGTTTTAACTTCTTTTAAAATCGTATTAAGAGCTAATGTGGCAGTGAGAAACAAAAGGATGTAAGTGTTTCTTTTTTTTTCAGTTTTTAAAACGCACATTTGAAGCTCAGGTCCTATGTAGGCTTTTTTTTTT
The DNA here is from genome assembly GCF_026930045.1 of Uloborus diversus. Taxonomy (NCBI): domain Eukaryota; kingdom Metazoa; phylum Arthropoda; class Arachnida; order Araneae; family Uloboridae; genus Uloborus; species Uloborus diversus. Next base: position 36,479,358 of record NC_072734.1, on the reverse strand, counting down.
TTTTTTTTTGATAAATCCTGCTGTACAGCAGCACCACTTCTGGCCTCGAAACAGAGGATAGGTGTCCCTACCGTTTGTACAGGTTATTTCGAACTTTTTAAGTTTAGCACTCGCACCCCTTTGCTTCTCACTGCCTCTTATGTACTATTCGATGTAACTTTTATGTACTCTACCTCTTACTGCCTCTTATGTTTGAGAGAAATAATGAATAAATTTAACTAGCTCTCGTTTTAAAAGGAAAACATTACGTAAAGGCATCTTACAAAGCTTTCAGTTTACAGTAAAAATGCACACACAACGTTTTGCACAGCATACGCACTAAATTACTTCAGTGTCACAATGTATGAGAAATTCCAAAAAAAAAAAAACTAATAATTACGTGTCATTTTAATCGTTTATAACGCAATGTTTTTATGGGTAAAAGTATATTGAGTCGTGTAGATACAAAAAGACTTCGATTGGTGTAACACAATGTTATAGAACACGCTTAGAAACAAATATAGTTATAGTTGATTGGTTGATACATTTTTTTTTCAAATATAATACAGGAAAAAAATGTTGTCCATTATTATTCATCCGTACAGGAATAATAGTTGTACAATAACGACGCTTGGATGTAGTACATTCCATTCAGTTCTTAGAGCAATAACTACTGATGCAATTTATTTAGACAAAAAATGTGTAGAACCAGTTTTTCACTGAAACCATCCTGAAGTTGCAGACTGGTCAGACGAAGAGTATTTTTCCTCTTCGAGACTTGAAGAGTAGGTCTTTTACAACCTAAATAAAATATTTTACAGTAACTCCTTCAGTCGGAATTATGAAATACTTGACCAAAAATGTTTAAATTTGGTACACAGTGTACTATGGTAAAGGGTATCTTATAGACAAAATTTCAAGTTTGTAGGAGAAAAATGAAAAGAGTTATGGCACGTCCACTATTCCGGACTTATATTTTTGAAATTAATATTTCATATTTAAAAAAAAAAAAAAACGAAAAACTACCAAACAGACTTCATTATAAAACGTTCTTCAAACAATAATAAAACTTAATATAAGCGTTTGAAACGATTAATTTAAGATTATATATTTTTTAAAAAATCAGGAAAAACCCTCACTTTTCAGACGAGAATCCATGGTTGGATAAATGAGCCACTCTCTATCTCCCAATCCTTATCTGTCAGTGTTGTCAATCCCAAAACGAAAAATTATTTCACAGATTATAATAAGCAGAATGTAAAGAGTCGACTACAAAAAAAATCAATTATTAGGAGGGGAAGGAACAGCGAGGGAAATTTATGCTTTTACCAGACATAAAATTGGCCAAAAATAATTTTTGAGGAGCAGGGAACATACGTGCTTGATAAAACATATCTGACATTAGAATACGAATATTTGCCGAAACTCAACCGGACGTTGATATAGACCAATAAAATGACAATTAAATGAAGCAGATTTGTAAAATACATACTAATTCAGTAAAATTACATGTACCGGAACTCATATATTTTATATTTCCTTTTTATAGTTATTTTTCTTTAAGGGAAAATATTTTTCTGTAATATATTCCCTCCGAGCTTTCACTTGCATTCTTTCTGGAATGTGAGACGTCAAACCCTTGACCTTTTCCATTTGTCCATTACATTGACTAAATTTAATTTGTCACTTTATATTTCTGACGACTTCTACCATAGCGGAATGGAAAATTTCAAAGGCATCTCCTTGAGGAGCGAATTAGATGACACATGACGCTCAAAGCAGGTCGAAGAATTTTATTTGGCACTGTCAGGGTTTCAGAAAATTCCTCTTTTATGTGGTCGACATTTTTAAAGCTTAGAGTAGAGCGAGTAAGACCTTTGCTTTAATTTTCTGCAGTCTTAGCTTTTACTTTACATTTTTTCGTAACGTGATATGACATTCTATCTTTTGAAATTAAGAGCTTTTAAAAACCAACATAAATTTAAGAAACACATTACATGAAGCACGAATCAGGCTTTTATTACTTACACTGGAAAATCTCCCGTCAAGATATGTCGGGTGAAAATTTGCCTTTACATTTGAACGCAGCAATCGCCTTTTTGGTGATATTATGATAGTATAAATTTTATCCCTAATTCCTGTGAATTAACCCAAAATACCAGTAGATAGCGTTTATAGTTGACCACTTTTACGTTTCTTCATTCTCCTAGAATGACGCAGTCTTACCAGTAAAACAGTTAAGTTACCGGATCCAGTTCAGCCCAGTCAAAGTAAAACATTTCCCTGCATGTCAAATATTACCAAAAATAATATCAAATTATCATGCCGTGACGTTTTATTGTTGATCACTTCAGCGTTACTCAATAATTGGCTATTATAGTATATCTGAGGATTGCAAATGCTCTTAGTTGTTGTTTCTTCCCATTGAATTGTGTGTAAGAATTTTCTGTGTATAACGCATAATAAGTCTCCATTAATGCTATTTGTGGTAGTGAGAAGTAAAGAGATATAAGTGGACTTTTTAAAGTTTTGGGAAAAACAGGTTTAAAGTTCAGATTCTAGGAAGGCATTCATTGAAATTTTATTCTAAATCCTGCTGTATAACAGCACCTGCCAGAAATATTAGTTCCATCTTTTTCTGCAAAACAGAGGAGAGGTTCTCATTACCATTTGTACTGGTTACCTCTACATTTTTAGTTTTGGCCCTATGCATCTCGTTGCCTTATTTGTAAAACGTAAAATTTTTGAACTGTGCTTTAAAACTATTAAATTGCATAGAAACAATTGAAATAATACTTTAGTCATGTAGTTTGTCAATCCAATACTTGCTAAATAATAGCAGGTCCATTTATCCAGAAACAAAATGCATTTCATTTATCTTTCTGCATCTTCATGAAACATACAAGAGAAAGCTCAGCTGAAAGTTACCGTAGTTGAAAATTATTCTTGGTGAAATAGTGTGATTTCAATGACGTGTCGGCTTTTTTCTACTTTTGTGTGATAGTACCAACAGTCAATTGGAGGCGTCATCTGGATCACTTTACCTGAACTCTTATTTCTTGGGAAGAAGGGTTGCGGAGTCGGAGAGAAAATGATTGCCCAAAATTCATAGAATTTTAGAGCTTTCGATTTTTACTCCACGAATCTGACTCCGTAGCCCTGGCAGAGTTGCGGACTTAAAATGAAAAGAACCGAATTCGACTCTTAAAGTTTAAAAGTCTTCGACTCCTGACTCTGACTCCGAAGCCTATACTCCAAAATTATCTGATTTCACTGCCCCGTTGGGAAGTACCGAAAAAAGCTCTGGTGTGACGCGTGGCGTTGGAGTTCAAGACTCTTCTCCACCTCACCCCACCCTCTAGCGTGTAGCCCTAAGTTGTACCACCCAGTGATACGTGAATTGCGCCCCCCGATTGACTGGGCTTGGAGGACGACAGTGGTTCGTGGATGTGGTACATTGCCACGGAACAGTCACTCACTGGGCGTCAGCCCAGTTTTAATGTACCCATTTGTAATATTCAAGAGGCTATACAAGGTGGATTTTGCGTAAAACTATCATTACGTTGTTGCTCTAAACGCCTGTTTTTCGAGGAAGCTTGTTTCTGCGGTGCCAACACCACATGGAATGTACGCATACCATCCCATATCGAGGAATTTATTTAGGAATCTTTTTTTATTCTATTTTAAAGCAAGAAAAAAAATCAAGTTAATTCCTTTAACTCTATGCTCAGAATGCTCAGAAGAAGGATGATATTTCAGCCAAGCAATGCACTGAATAAAATTTCGTGAAAGAATTTAAAATTTGTAAAATAATTGTAAGAATCCAAAAAAAAAAAAAAAATAATAATAATTTGAATTTTGTCATCTTGAATTCAAATTATGTTTTTCGCAATCACGAGTGTGTGTGTGTGTGTATGTAGGTGTGTGTGCTTGTGTGTGGGGTATGTGTGTTTGTGTGTAGGGGGTATGTGTATGTGTGTGTGTGTGTGCAGGCATGAGTGTTGATAGTTGTGTGTATGATTATTTGTGTGCGTGGGGGCGGGGTATGTGTATGTGTGTGTAGACATATGTGTTTGTGTCTGTGTGCAGGCATGAATTTGTGGGTAGTTGTGTGTGTTTGTGTGTGTGTGTGTGCGTGTGTAGTTGTGTATGTATGCGCGTGTGTGTGTAGGATATGGACGCCACCCTGAGACAGCTTTCGCTATAGGAGCAGCACCGTGAGAACCCGGTCGACAATGGTGCTGCAGAGGGTGGCGGTGGTAAAATAAAATGATAGGACGCCAAAACATTCAAGTGAGAACAATAAGCAATCGTGATTGCTCAAAAATTAAGAAATTTCCACAGATTTCTTTCGAACACGTCTCTAGAACAGGCAGGCTAATGTTGTTGTTGTTGGCGTGTGCCAGCTGGGCTGGAAATTTTGGGGTGAGCTGCTTCACTTTTCCAACTGTACCTTAATTTGGTGTGAAGTCCGACTTCCACAGCATACGCATGCCATAAGGACCCGTTTATATGGGTAGGCAAACATTCAAATCACAACAACACATTTACACAAAGAAAGGAAAACGGCAAGAGAGAGAGAAAATACATCCATGCCCGACATACACGCTCAAAGCTCCACCTTTTGTTTGTGTTATTTTGGATTTTGTTTTCATTATTTTATCAGAACAAAATTTATTAGCCTGTACTTCCAATACCGTGGGAAGGTAAAGCTCAGTACTTGCAGAAATGAGTTTTCGAGATATTTGAAGAAACGCATTTTGGATTCCGTGGAAACAGTAGCGAAAAATTGGAATTTGATTTGTTTTTCCTGCTTTATTTTCAGCGGAAACCAAATAAGAAAGCTTTTACGGCTAAGCTCAAATACAATACATCACAAAAATGCCAAAAAAATTAAAAATTAAACATTTTTATATACTGCGCTCTACCTTCCCACAACAGAGTACTCCCAGATAAGATTTTAGCTTCAAATCTTCCTTTTTGAAATATTTTGCTGGAGTAAAAATAATAATAATAAAAAAATTAAATTTTCTGTTATTTTTTTAACTTCTAATTAACATCTTTTTTTATTCATTTAATTATTTTTCTTGATAACAACGCAACAAACATTGTTCAAACAAAAACTTTGTGTTTGGCGGCATCTTAAAAAAAAAAAAAAAAAAAAAAAAAAAAATCAATCCTCTTTTTTCCGTAAATTATGTCTAACACGTTCATCTATGCATTATTTACTTCGCGGAGGTAGGCTTACTCTTTGTTCGCAGACATTAAATGTCAACATTTAAAATAGCGAAAGAATAATATTTGTATAGTTCTATAATCAAAGGTATTGTATCCATATCTTCTCGATAAAAATCCGAATTATATCTTAACCATTACGCGTCTTTCTAAGTAAATATATGCCTAAAACAGAACAGTTTGTTAAAAAGATATTGTGACAGAGGATAACGAAGGTTTATCGGGCATATAAAATATTTAATTTGTATTTTCATACAGTGCATGAATTTCGTTTAAATAATAATTAGTATCTTAACACTATGTGTGTCCTACCATATAAACATTTATTTTATTGTTTATTTTTTATTATCCTCTGAATCTTTTGAATTTTGTCTTTCCAAATGCTATTATTTTCTTTAGATTATTAAGTAAGCTAGCAAAAAGCTTTTTAACAAGATATTTTTTCTTTGAAAATTAAAAAAACATTTTGCTCTTTACAAAGGGCCATTAAAGCATTTGAGAAAAATATTTTTACAATGAAGTAGTATACGATGAAAAAGTATACAAAGAGAAGAGAAAACCTCGCACAGAAGAAAAACTAGGTCATTAAAAACAGATATAACATAAGTTTTTTTTTTTTTTCAAGTATAAAAACCCTGTTGGTTATTTAAATGAAAATGATTTGACGAGACAGCGTTGAAATTTAGTTTTCGAAATAATTATTCTACCATTTGGTTTTAAATTCCGCTACATTTAAAAAGGAAGGCAATAACTCTTATTTAAGTAAAACAACTCTTATTTATTTTACTCTAAACAAATAATATAGTTCAGTCATTCGAAACTAGGGGGGTGATCACCCCCAAATGAAATATTTTGCTCCTCAATGGAGTTATAAGTATTTATAGCCCAGTAAATCTAGGCAAAAATTGGGTCTGAATTTTTCAGGATAAGTTCTTGAACATGTGCAGAACGAATTCTGAAAAGTTCCCTAAGTTCCCATGTGAGCTTCTGTCCAAAATGGCGGATCAAAGATGGCCGCCTGGTACATTTCGTCTCTCCCTTATATCTTAGTAAAAAAATGAAGATTTTTCAGTTGTGCAAAAAAAAAAAAATTGTCGGTTCTAGAAGTAATACTGCTTTGAAATATGACCTAAAATAACCAATAAAAAAAATTCAAACATGTGCTCTGACACCAAGAATATATCAATCATTTTGCAATTAATATTTTTAAAAGAACACCATAAAAAATTCTTTGTTTCAGTAGCTTATTTGTTCAGCTGCATATTACGTAGAAAATAGAAATGTTAGCTTTTGGAGTCAAAACAAGTGTTTGAACTTTATTATTGGTTATTTTATGGCATATATTGAAACATTATCACTTCTAGAGCATACAGGGTTTTCTAGAACTAAAAAATCTTCATTTTTGACCGAGTTATGACGACTGCAAAAAGTACTAGGCGGCCATTTTTGATCCGCCATTTTTGATGGAAGCTCACATACAAATTTAGGGGACTTTTTAGGATTTACTCTACATGCTATGTGGAACTAATTCTGAAAATATTTCTTAATTATAAATATGTGGTGCAAAAAATCCTAAATTTACTGGGCTATTAAGTTAAAATCATAATAATAATATAGCAGCGGATATCGGAACTCAAAACATTACAAAACCGATTGTTAGCAGTTCTGTCAAGGAATCATAAGTTAAGAAATAAACAAATTAAAAATCTCCCCTCATCTTGGTTGAACCTCAAGGAATTATGTCATCATTCTTGCACAATTTTAGGATTTTTTTTCTTTATTTTTTAATTTTTATTTTAAAGAGGCAGTGGTTTTTATTCCTCTTTTCAATAAAAAAAAAATATTATTTCCTAAAAAAGTAGTTCTGTTTTTAAAAACTACGATGATGTTTATAAAAGTAATGATCTTAGTTAATTATATCCCTTCAAATACCTATCAGTTTGTTTTAGATAAGAAAGAAGGAAGAAAACGTAAAAAAGTTACATTTTAATTTGTTTTTCAGTTTAATAGTAATTGAATAAAACTGCTTTGCGTCTGTTATATACATTTTACTTTTAATTAAAATGAATATAATTTATCATCTATATATTTTTCAATGATACAGATGTTCACTAACGCTAACTTTTTTTTTTTTTTTTTTTTTTTTTTAAGGAAGATGGAGAGGCGCGATGGGTCCAAAAAGGTTGGGAACATCTGGTTTAGTTTAAAAGCATGTTGCATATATGACATTTTAATGTATTTTCTTGGTTCTTTGTTCCTTTGCATATTTTGTAACTATTTTACAGCTTTTTTAAATTTCTCCCAACGTATGTTCTAACACTATATAAGACTAGGGTCATTATGTACAAAAATGACAAAATGAGAACACAATCATTCACTTTTGATTACCTCGTTTGAGGAATGAACTTCATACGGTTGAATTTATACCACTTCATATTTTTTAGAACAAAAAAAAAAAATGCCCAGTGCTGAGTTCGGAACGAAAGGATATGAAATCAGTTTCTGCACTTTATTTCAGAAAAATATTTTTCATTACTGCAACAGCTAATTATAAAATACAATATTATCTAAAACGACTGTATACATATACGCACATACACGCACACACATACTCACACAAATATACTTATACATGAAACTTCATATGAATCTCCTTTTATTTAATATAAATCTAAATATTAAAAGAAATCCAAAAACTAATATATATATATATATATATATATATATATATATATATATATATATATATATATATATATATATATATATATATATATATATATATATATATATATATATATATATATATATATATATATATATATATATATATATATATATATATATATATATATATATATATATATATATATATATATATATATATATATATATATATATATATATATATATATATATATATATATATATATATATATATATATATATATATATATATATATATATATATATATATATATATATATATATATATATATATATATATATATATATATAGGGGCGGACTGGTTGACTTTGGCCCAGTCGGCAAAGAAGTATTTTGGCCCTCCTCTGTGAATTAAAAAAGGGAAATTAAACAGTGTCGGATCGCGATTCTTTCGAGGTCAAGCAAAGACATTAAATTACTGCTAGTTCATATTTTCCTTCAAGTTTCTAAATCACGTTTTAAAGGTCTAAAAAAAGAAAATTGTAAAACGTAAAATAAAGCTAACACTGGCACATTTTTTATGTGCCTGGAAAGAAGGATACTAATGGTTACAAGTCTTAAAGACTCATCTTTAGACTTCTATACTGACAACATGACAACATAGGGAAAACAAGATGAAAGGTAGGAATAAGGTAAACTCCCCTGAATATTTTTAGAAATTGATTGATCTTGAAAGGAAGGAGAAAATAATCGGCAGAGGGGGTTCTAGCTCCCTTCTAAGCTATATTTTCAAAATTGATGTAAAAAAGCTAGATTTTGCAATTTTCGGTAACCTTAGAGGAGTGGGAAAAGAAGGTTCCCCCACGATTTTGTTTTACTTCCAGTTTTTTTTCCTTTCAAAATTGAAGTCCATATCAGTCTATCTTTGTTTACAATAGAATGACGGAGGCTATTATCGGAAATTCTCCGAAATGTGAAGTTTTAGACATGCAATTTTAGGCTACTCTTGGTAAATTTAATGGACAGGAAAGCATATCGGGGCTTTCTACAAGAACTTTTCGACGTTGAACTATTAAAAAAAGCAAAACTATCTTTGGTCACTTTAGAAAGAGAACGAGGCTCGCTTATTTCGAAACTGAAGTCTACTCTACCCAATTTTCAAGTACATTCAGTTTCTATAGGAAATCTGGCGACTCTGTTTCGGAATTTTTCGACATTGAAATTTCAAAAACATAATCTTATAATATGTTTGGAAAGATTAAAAGGAAAGGAGAGAGGTTTCCATTATGTTTTCTCCAAGATTTTTAAGAGGGTGCCGTGCACTTCTGCTTTTCAGCTAACCTTTGACACTTAACTTAATCAACCATCCTTGTCCCTTAAAAGTCTCAACATAATTTAACAAAAGCAAATTTTTTTCGAAAGGAAAAGATTCACACAAGCCTGTCCTTGAAACGTCACTCCCTCGTTTCAATCACTTATCCACAAGAATCTGATTTGAATATATCTGATGTTTTTAGCATTATTTTTGAAACTAAACATTAAAAAGCTTTTTAATATTTTCAAAATAACTACTATCGAAAACACTTGGATATTGTATGCACCTAGTATACGAAAAAGTGAAAAAGGCAACTTTTTTTGGACAAAACTTCTATCAAAAAGTGCCCTTTTATCTGAAAGCGCACTGCCCCTTTTTTGGATTTAGGGGAAACATTTTTTTCTGAAACTAAAATCATTTTTAGACTATAGAGCAAATAAAAAGGTTACGTAACTCTCCCATGGAAATTTCTAAATGTGAAACTTCTAAAGCTATTTTTAGTGACTTTAAGGGAATGGCGAAGGTTGGAAGACTTTGTCTGCAAATTTTTCGATATTTAAGTCTAAAGAAACACAATTGAGGGCCTTGATGAAAGAACCAGGTAAGTCCAGACTTACTCACTGTTGGTAAGACCAACAAATAACACACCAGTGTCCAGTAGAAACTCTATTTTCTTTCCTTCATTATTTACAAAAAAACAGAGGTCTGATCTTACATTTGTGTTCTGCTGTTGCACCAATCGGAACATCTTTATTGTAAACGCAAAAATAAATTTAAAAAGAAAAAAAAGGACTTACCTGATTCGCTCATCAAAGCCCTCAATTATAGACTATCGTTGGTGATTTTAGAAGAAAACTTTGACGTTACCTAAAGTGGAGTCAAGAGACTCTCTTACGAAGTTTTTCGAATTTCTCTTTCTAAAACCTCGACTTAAGGCTTCATTAGGAAACGATGGCTGAAGGGGTCCTAGGTTCGTCCTCCTCGAATCTTTAATCATAAAACTTTTCTCAATTTTAAGTCAATTTCAAATCTTTTAGGGTATTAAAGGGTTCAAGGATGCTTTTTTAATATTGAAAGTCTTATTAGGCTATCTTTGAGGACGTAGAAGTGTCAGGAAGTCCCCAGAGCTTTTTTGTCATTGAAGATTTAAAAATGCAATTTTTGGACTGTATAGTGCACGTTACGATTGTGTGTACGTTAAAGTACTCACAGTCTCAAGTTAAGTACGGGTTCTCTCCCTAGGAAATTTTACAAAATTGAAAAACGTTTTCTACGCTATGTTTGATGACGTAAAGGGGAGGATTATGGGACTTCCCTAGGAAATTTATCCACTTCGAGGCTTCAAAAAGGTTTTGGGGAAATAATGGTAAATTTAGGAGCTCTCCCTTTTGAGTTGCCTTTTGAGTTGAAATTTTGTCCTGTTTCATATTCAGTTTATAGTAGTCCAGACTTGCTTCCCCGTATACGATTCTGAGATGAAAGTACTCGTAGCGATAATTTACAATAGACCAATGAAATTTCTTGCCAACTTTCAGCATTTAGTTAATCTGTTACAACCAGCTGAGTACATAGTGAATATTACAGTTGTCTTTTTCCAGTTGACCCGCAATTCAAGATACTATTCTCTTATATTCGCTGCCGCGACTCTAAATGGGCAGTCAATAATTTTCGTGGGTGCAGAGAGCAAGATTTTGATTTCTCTCAATAGTTATTCTAGCCTTAAATTCATTTCACTATGAAATGGATGTATAAAGATAGCTGGTCTACGACTGAAATATCATGTACCGCAGTGGTGTCCGACCTACAGCTTGCGAACCACATGGGCCCGCGAAGCTGATCTATGTGACCCGTTGTATTAAATGTTATGTGAAACGTAAAATATATTCTGAAAAATTTCAAACGCACTAATCATCTTTATTCGGTCTTAGGAACGATAGATGCAAAATTTGAAGTCAAGTAGTCATGTAGGTATTGGTTTTTAAAAAACAGATTCAAAGTTCGTATCAATAAAATAAGCATGCAGGAATAATGGAAGCAAGTTTTGGTTTATAATTGTCTTTTATTTTCTTTGGTTTCCCTTTCTATTTAGGAAAAAAATTACGTTTATTCTAACCCGCGATATCCCTCTTAATATGAGGTTTGACCCGAGGTAAAAATAAAAAGGTTGGGCACCACAGATGCATAGCATCAATCTCAGTTCTGTAGAACTGTTCCCATTTTTTACTTTATGCAAAATTTCGACTTGAATTTGAGAGGCAAGAAATTAAGTTATTTTTTAAAGAAAACGTGCTTCACAAAAAAGAGTCAACTATTTCAAGTTGGCCCCCTAAGCAGTTGGCCCAGTCGGGGATCCCCGACTAGCCGACCTGGCCAGTCCGTCCCTGTATATTTATATATATATATATATATATAAAGTATCAAAGCCATTTCACTACCTTAAAATAACACGCATGCAATGTAAAATATAAAATGCGAGTGGATATCCTGTTGACCCACCTAGAGCAAGGAATTTTACTTAACAAGTAACTTCGACGATACTCCACGAAATTAATTTCTCCCTAAACATTAATTTCTTCGCTTTATTTCAGATCACTATTTTTCATTACTGCAACAGCTAATTATAAAGTACAATTCTATCTAAAACGACTATATACATATACGCACATACACACACGCACAAATATTCTCATACATGAAACTTGATATGAATCTCATTTTATTTAATATAAATCTAAATATTAAAAGCAATCGAAAAAAAACACTTGAAAATCGTTTACTCACAAAAAAATATATATGTATATATATTTATCTAAAGTGTCAAAGCCATTCAAATACCTCAAAATAATACTCATGCAATGTAAAATATAAAACACAAGTGGATATTCTGTTGGCCCATCTGGAGCCAGGAATTTTACCTAACAAGCAACGTGGACGTTATTCCACAAAATTAATTTCTCCCTAAACAATGTGTCTTGATCCGTTCCCAAAGGACCCGAAACGTAATTGTCTTTGAATTCCGTTGGGAAGCTCTGGGAAAGATAAATCTGAGAAAGATTTATCGGGCTTGGTGAGACGTAAACCTGAAGGAATGACAAAACTGTACGATCCTTTGGACACATCTTATAAAGTACATTTATTCTCTCAAACACTCAAAATAGACCGGATTAACTACACTAAAATTCCTAAAAGGTATTATTGCGGTACAAGATGTATTATTATAACATATAAACAATGTTTAGTATAATGGTTACAAATTGAAAACGTTTTAAGAAATTGAATCGTTTATGCAGGACCGCCGAGAGACAATGTGGGCTCCTTGTCAGTTTGGTCGTCCAGTGAAAAGATGTAGACTAGTAGTGAAGCACCGTTTATACGTTTCTGAAGGGACTATATGAGAAAAGCGTACAAATAAAAAATCGTGTAATAAGTATAGGTTGATGTGTGTTAGACTCTGCAGGGACCAATTTAAAAAACGTATAATTGATTAAAATGTATAAACGGTGCTTCACTGTATTTCTGAATATTAGAAACTGGCTACCACATTCATGAAAAATGGTAGCCACTTTTGCACTTTTTGTAGCCATTTAAAAAAAAAAAAGAGTATGCTCGCAGCGCAAAAAGTAAATAACTTGTTCTCTATTAGTAATACGAACAACAAATTAAAGTATTATGACTGTCTGCAAGAACAACAAACGAAGTTTCGCTGGATATACTTTTCAATACATGAATATCAGCATTCTACAAACGGAAATATTTAAAAATTTTAAATATAATACAAATATAGACAATTATAATCAAATGAAAGCAAAAGAGAGAACTTATACAAACTTTGGTTTCTTTTTTAGCAATAAATGTTCTGTCCCCTGACATGATTATACTTCAGCAGGTAATTTGGAATTACAAAAGGTCGCGAAAACAATCTCTTTACAAAAAAAGAGAAAAATAACGATCGTAAAAACGAACCATTTTTAAATACGAGTAGATGCAAAAACTTCTGGAATCATTGATTTTGTTACTTTAATTTAAAATATTCTTACTAAATTGAAAGACTAAAAGCAATTTATTTGTACACAATTAAAATAACGCTTCCTTGAGACTCAACAGAAGGACTCAAATAGGATTGGAAGCAAGCTGTCAGACGCGATATTATTTTCAGCAAATTAGAAAAATTTTTGGATTTGATTCTTTGGTAGCCATTTTTAATGAGATGTTCTGCCATTGACGATTTGCCACAGCTAATCTTGATCTTGACCTGCCCCATATCCCTCCCCCACGAAACTGCGATTCCGAACCGAGCTCCCTAAACGGCCGAGCCTATAGTTTCTGAGTAGATTGACATAACCTTTCACTGGCTCTACGTTTATGTCAGACACCAGTCGAATGCCAAGTTTTCTAATTTCAGGAAAATATTGACTGAATTAGTGATGATGAATTAGTCAATAGGGATTATAACAATTTTTACTGAAAGAAACATGTCTTTATGGATATCGCTTTTAGTTTAAACTACTCTAATCCCTTTCGAAAAATTATAATATAATGCTAAAAATGCTTTTTTGAAATTTTAGAGCAATCCGCTGGACCGGTTTTTTAAACAAACGTTTTAATCAGAAGTTAGATGGTATCTTTATAACAGTAATGAAGTCAAAAGTGTGTCTTAATGTTTGTGTATGCTTCTATCTGTTGGTTCAAAGGGAAAATAGAATTTCACTTTTTTATTGCAGTTTAGTGCAAAAATACTTTGAACCTTGGTGGACGTCAATAAAACTTTCTGCTCTTTAATTTGCTCTTTTATTAAAACAATTTCAAGAAAAGTTTTCATGTACGCTCGCTTATCTAAAATTTAAAAAAACCATCATGTACTGTTTCATTTCTCATGCCATTAAAGCCCGTAAAATGCCACAAAAGAATTAGTTCATTAGAGAATATATGAGTGATTCTCAAAACGGAAGGCTTATTCAAAAAATAAAATCTTAAAACATTACTGTTAGCAACCTTTTTGAAGAAAACTTAGAATTTGTTAATGAAGTGTTCTGTCTGCTTTACCTGTTGTTGTCAGAGCTAGATATTTACATCTCCACACTAAAAAGATTAATTAATTTATTTTTTAGGAGCCATTTGTAATTAGCATATACAGAAAATCCATGCATAGGACACTCACATTTATCTATGCTAATGACAAAGCTCAATATGAGATTATAAACCACACAATAACTGCACATTATATTCCTTGTAGCATTTAAACATACCCAAGTTATACGGAAATCAGTTGAAGAAAAATTTGAAAACTTATAAATATAGCTATCCATTCTAGTGACATAGAATCGGTGTACGCATCTAATATATAATTTGTGTTCTCAAAATACCGCAGGTGCGTCCATCTGCACACTAATCTGAAATGCCTACCTGTTGCCTGGGATAAACATTTTCAAAAACTCTTTGTTGTTTGTAAAAATGAAGTATCGATTAGTTACCAGCTATTAAAGTATGTTCTTGCTTCAAAAATGAGATACGGAGGACAAAAATAAGTTATTTTGTTAAATATCATAATTTTATTTTTTATATTTATTGGATAAATAATCTGTTTGAATTCAGTTCAACACGGAATGAGACATTTTTGGTCTTAAATACAATTCTAATGCATGAAAATTGCAGCCGTTATACATGACAACATCTATGCTGATGACACTTGAAGCATTTATTTTGTTTTTCTAAAGTGTTTTTAATTGAAAAGTGAGTAATCATACATATTTGACTTCTCAAATGCATCTGAAACTTTAAAAAAATATATAGAAAGCCTATAAAACTATTTAGAATGTGTCTAAGAACAAAATTTCTTCCCTACTTTGAGAATCGCCCATATGATCCTAATATTTTTTTATAAAAGTCTTGCTAATTAAACCCTCAGATAGGTGTATAAACCCCACATAGAGTCAATTGATGCAGTGAAAAACAAAGGGATGTAAGTGCCAAAATTAAAAATTTGGAGATAACCAGTACAAATGGCAGAAGAAATTCTCCTGTCTCTTGAGGCAAGAGATAGTCCTAGTAGCCCTAGTAGGTGCTGCTATATAGCATTATTTAGAAAAAACACTCAATGAAATCCTACCTAGTATCTGAACTTTAAATGTATTTTATACAAACCTGTAAAATATGTATCTTCTTGCTTCTCACTGGCTCAATTTGAGAGAAAAATTAAAAAGAATAGCAGGATTTCTTTTCTAATCCCTCATTTTGCATTTATTGCGTGTGATTATTTAATATTAAAATCGTATCGAGTTTAGTAAGCATTATGCAGCAAATTGAAAAGATTTCTTAGCTGCTCAAGGAAAGACAAGGCAAAGAATGGCTGGAACGAAATCCATGTTGTAGCGGATAACACCTCGGTAAGGTATTTTATATATCATCTGCAACCCTCGAGATTGTCTCCTTAAGAAGCATTTATAATGTCGTGTACCTTTGGGATCGGGCATATTTATGGCTGGAGGGAAAAGTTCTGCAGAAATCTGATTTATCTCACAACTTTCCTTTCTTAATCTGATTCGGTAATTCTCAGAGGCTACGTTATTCTCTCTGGTAGAGACAAGAGGGTCGTGAGGGCGATGACAAACTAGCTGCAACTGTGACGGATAGAATTTTTTTTTTTTTTTTTACATAAACAGTAAACCCTTGATTATACGAAATTATTTTAACCGGATTCAGTTTACTGAATTTTTATTCATTTATTTATTTGATAAGTAGGCAATACTTCAAGGCCTGAGGAAGTGGCGCCGGAGGCAGCCACTTCTACCGCAGAGACAAATTATCCATGCATTTCTAACTGTTCTATATTTTCCCTTAAACTCAACAGTTAAATTTTGGAACACTAAGTATTTCTATTTTTTGATTCCCTTAAATTTAAAAGTTATCGAATGTGAAAGTCAAATTTAATTTTTTTTCTATGCATTGTCTTGCAACTGGGTATTATATTAAAAGTTAAGGAACAAAATTACATATCTGACATTTACTGAACAAATTTGTTTATAATTAGTGATGTATTTAGAAATATCATAAGTAGGGTAATGTGGGGCAAAGCGAAATGGTTGAGATCAAAACGAGCAAAATATAGTTTTGTTTTGAAAATTACAGTACATAAAGAGAAGAAAATGTATTCTAGAATAAAACTTGCACTGAAACTTTTTTTTAAATTTTTGACAGTAAATTTGTAGTTTAAAAAAAATGGGAAATTTTCACTGTTATTTCATGGGGCAAAGTGAAATTTAAAAAAAATCCAGTGAATATTTTCTTTTTGAAAATTAAAAGTATTTTTGTTAAAATGATCGACTAAGTTTCGAATTGAGTAAATAAATTAATAGATAGTGTTACAA
Organism: Uloborus diversus; assembly: GCF_026930045.1. Taxonomy (NCBI): domain Eukaryota; kingdom Metazoa; phylum Arthropoda; class Arachnida; order Araneae; family Uloboridae; genus Uloborus; species Uloborus diversus. The sequence continues at coordinate 36,462,797 of NC_072734.1, read as the reverse complement.
AAATAAATAAATAAATAATTTATATATGAAAAATATAAATAAGTAAATGAAATAGTGAATGAATATATAAGTGAATGAATGTTAATGAATTCATTAGTAAATGAGCACATAAGTGATTTAAAAAACCACAGAATATGAAAAAAGAAATAAACTGTTTCATCTTGCCCCATAATTAATATTTAAAATATGTGTAAGTAAAACTTTATTATTCCATAATAGCTAAAGTAATTTTTGACTTACGACAAAAACAATACTATATGATTAATAATTTTTGAAAATTGTGCCGCTATTTCACTTTGCCCTACATTCCCCTACTTGTAATTTTCTAACTATGAACATGTTTAACGCCAGAATGAAGTTTCTGCTGTATCTTGACACCATTTTTCAGTACCTCTTTTATTTGGAATTTTCCATTTCACGAAAGATGAGCAGTCCCAACCACTTCTGTTAATCTAGAACTTAGATTCTAGGTTCTAATGCGCATGTCTTTTCATGCATTATTTTTTTTTTATTACTTAAAGCTTTACTTCTATGATCTCTATTCACAGGCAGTCAGCGTTGGCAAATTAGGCCCAACCTAGAAAAGTCTGTCCGGAGATTTCTGGGTACGTCCGACAACAGTAACCAACTGGTTTTATGTGAACAGTAGCAAGGAAAAAGCAACGCTTTTCGAGCGACAGTAACAAAAAAGAAAACCGTTAGAACTTAAATTCCGTTTTTTTTTTATAACGAAAGATAAATAATGGTACTTATTTGTATGAGTTGGTCAAGCAATTTTTTGTCTGACTAGAAATACAATTCTGTAAAGTGGACTTAAGTTTCAAAGATTGCTACTAAGTTTTAACGTTTCTATGCTTGCCAGTTTATGTGTACTTTTATTTTACTTCAACTTTTTTTTTTTAAATCTTTTGTTCCACAGACAAATCTCAGATTCTGATTTTTTCCCCTACATGGCTTGTTTTTTACATTCAAATTCTTTTCCGAAAATAACTGATATCACTTGTTAAAACAATAGAAAACGGATCTCAAGCTAAAAAATTACTGGCGTTAATCATAAAAAGTTCGTGTAATCGGTCTTTGATGCACGTAAGATTCTTTGTGAAAAAGACCATTCTTTACGAAGAGGTTTTTACCGATTTTGCTTTTTTTTTTCTTCGTTTCTTATCAGTTGGAAATCAAAGAAGTGCACTACTGCAAAAGAAGGCGATGGAAAAAGTGTCTGCTGTTTTGATGGCGGCGTGTGTTGTTTTTCTGAAGCATTGACTTTGCGAAAAAGTGCTGGTTGCATCGATTTGTGCAAAAGTAGTTAAGAAGAAGAAGTCAGGGTTGGCACGCGAATGGAAGTTCGCAGCCCATGAGAAAAAGTTTTTCGATCATTGATAACAAATCTTTTCTGGAGTGGTTTTTTCAGAGTAATTTTTCTCTGGTGATATTTTTTCTCATTTCTACTCTTTCTCAAGCATTTGTACTGTGAATGAGTGGACTAGATTTTCTTCTAGTTTTTACGCAGACTAATTACGAAGAGTTGATTTTTAAAATTTCTTCAAGAACAAGTTCCTTTTTTATTCAGGCAGCTGAGTTGGAAGGAAAATTACTCAGACTCCGACTTTTTCGCCCAAAATTAGTTTGACTCCACCTCCATAACTTCGACTCAGACTTCAAAGCCCTCGCAGAGCTGTGAACTCGGAGAGAAAATGAGAAACTCCGACTCTGACTCTTGGAATCATAAAGTCCCCGACTCCGACTACTTTACCCCAAACTCAGTCCGAATCCAACTTTGACTTTACAGTACTGCTTTTATGTGCAATAATAAAATGACTTCAAAATGTATTTACTTCAATAATATAATAGTGTTTCTTGCACAGTAAAACTACCTCAAAGTCTGAATACATAAGTAACAACTCTAGTTATAGTAATAGTGCAAAACTATACAGGAATTTAAAAGTAATTTTACCATCCAACCAAACTAAATTCAAGTGACATGAAAAACTTAAGTGATTTAACTATGGACACACAATTTGCCCCCAAGTAATTCAGTAGTACATCGCTATATTTAAAGTTACCCTGATTAGATATAACAACCATATGTCATTGAACCTTGGTATATATTGTATAGGCACTAGTATTAGACATGCTTAAGACATCGCTCTCAGGTTAACTCAATTTTTTGAACCTTTTAACGTATTTAGACTTTTAAAACTATTTTTCTCTCAGGCAACTACATCTCATCTAACGTTTGGCAAGATCCGATCCCCAGTAACAGATACCGACCATTCTGATGAGACCCAGGAACAGATAGGATGAGGAAAGGATGAGTAATGGACAGAACTCCCCTTTTCTCTTCAAAATGTGCAAAAGTTCCTTAATTTTAGATCTGTATAAAATTCAAATGAACATGAAGCACCGGCAGACCTCGTGGTAGCTGTTCATAACCTTCCACCACTGCTTTGTAAATACCAACTGGCTCATGAAATTCACTCTGGTAACACTAGATGGTTTCACCGAATTCATGCGTCGCAGCAACATCAATTTTTCCCGCCTAAAATTCTTCTTTTTTAAATCCAAACTTACGACTGTCTGTTACGACATTCTTTTCTGTTACTGGTGCCGTTATCCTTCGTTATACGGAACAAGGCGATAAAGAATATACAGTGAGAAAAAATTACATCAAAAATTTTACTTTCATATGCGGACATCTCGACCTCTTTTCTCAATTACTATTTTCATCTCCACATAGCTTTAATAGATAAAGAAAAGTGTCACGCAACTATTGGAGTTTTAAACATTGCCACGTTAACATGTGTTTGAAGAACACAGAAGACACATTCAACAAATTTTGTGATTAAATGAAGTTATTTTCTCTTATAGTCTGACTCTGGGGAAAATATTTTTTCGATATTCGAGTTTAATTGCAACCGAACTGGGTAACTGAAAAAAACAACTTATGCTTCTTACAAAATGAGAAATATTTGCACAAGAAAATGAGGCAATAACATTTTCAAAGGAAACAATGACAATGCTACTCCAGTTATTTCACTTAAAAAAATAATGAGGAATGTGTGAGATTAATAGTAATTTGACTGAGTGCAAATGTTTTTTGAAATTACACAATTTTTTAATCTACTGATAGAATTAACATACATTTCTAAATTCTTTAAATTTTAAATTCACACGAAAAACTATTATCCGTCACAAAAACATAGCTGCTTCGGATAAAAAAAAATATTGTATAAAAATTTCTAGTACAAGATCGCGATAAAGCAGAGTAAATCTACAAAACGAAATGCTTTTATTCGAAACACATGAAGGAGAAAGTTTTAACAAGGATATTTTTTAGTAATTCTGCTGCCATATGTGACATGAACTATCTTATTTTTATGAAATATGATTCATTTTGACCTGTATAAAAAACTTTTCATGGTTGACATGTGATTAAAAGGGAAAATTTATCTCAGAAATTCATCCCAGCCGAGACATTTTTACGCGTTATTCCATCAGAAACAAGTTTCAATGTAAAAAGATCCCACACTGACGGAGATTTTAAATTAAACTTTTATAGCTTAACAGACATAAATCATTTTTAAATCCCGTCATGATCAAATTCATCTGTGAATTTTATTTTAAGATGCATCCTATTCGTATAATGATCCTCGTGGTTTGAAGCATTTTTCAGAGATGGAAAAATTGCGAAGTTTTGAAGTAGTTATATTTAAAATTTTAGTTTTTTTCTGATGCAGGTTTTGGAAAAAGTGTTTTTCATGCATATCATGTCACTTAAAAGTGCAAATCATTTCTTTAAAAGCAATAGAGCGACATTTTGTTCGCGATCCATTTTCAGTCGATTTTTTATTTGAAAAATGTTAAACGTATTAGTAAAAAAACTGCGTTCTGAGTTTTTTTTAACAATGTAAGAATTTTTCGAATTTACAAGATAATAGTGAATGGCATTCAAAAACTTCAATAAAAAATCACTTTGCATGTTTTTTTGAGTTAGTTTTCCAAGTTTTATATAATGTCTGGTATTTAGGGACCTTATTCTTTTAAAGAAAAAAAAAAGGATATGTGATTAAAATTTGATTTTTTCTTTACCGATAGAGTGTTTTATCAAAACCATCAATTCATTTTGCAGTTCGGAATATTTTATGTGCAATGAAAGGTAGTTTTTAACATAATTAGTAGTCGTAAAATTGATGATGTTTCATCTATACAATCTGTAATTTCATAATCTTCTTTTTTGCTTTTCCCTGTTTTAGCATATATATTATTTTCGAAGGGTGTTTGTTTCTTCTTTGCTGGAACGCCATAACTTTCTCGTTTTTCAACAAACTTCATAAGGAAACATTGTTTAAAAAAAATAAAATCACAGTTAGCGAGGAGAAATAAAGAAACCATTCGCATTTCGGCTATTTTTCAATCCAGGCCCATTAATTTTGTTGCTTAGAGTGCCGGTCTAATAACGTGAAGGTCGTGGGTTCGAATCTCCAAGAGCTAGAAAAAGTCATTTAAATGACTTGAAGCAGAATTTTCTTTAGCAGAATTCTGATCGAAATTTTCATGAGTATATATTCTAAACTCATTGGAGGATTCTGAACTGCAGTTCTTTTGTTGTGACAAAATCAGAAAAGAAAAAGTTTATTTTAACACGGGAAATTGCAATATAACATTCTAAAAATATTTCAACGAAGTCGAAGCTTCAATATGAATTCATTCTTGTTATTTTATGATGTATTTCGCTAATGCATAGCATCCTGAGATGAAGAGTAGTAAAATGGTAGCTAAGGGCGTCCTGCTAATAACGCAAAAGTTCGAGATTTTGATTTCACGTGGATTTGAAAATAACGTTTATGTATGAAGACCTCTATCTAAATATACAGTAGGGTGGCCCTTAGCTGTAGGGCATTTTTCGAAAGTTAAAATTTCATTGCTCCCACCCTCTTATCTTGTTTGAATGTACAAAAGAACAGCAAAATTTCCCTTCAATGGACAATATCAAGGTGTGCCTCAAATGCCTTAAATTTCAGTCAGTCCCAGAAATCTAGTAAAAAATTACATTTTTCTTTACCTTCGCAAAAATTTCTAGAGAATAAATGCATTTTATTAGTACTAATAACTTCTATAGAATCGAAACATAGTAGAATAAAAGAATGTTCATGTTCAACATCCTTCCGATGGTGTTTCTGTCTTGCCGGGGGTTGGGCTTGCGTGCACCTATGACCCCGCGAGCTATGTCGGCGGTAGCGTTGCTACTGGCAGGGTCACCCAAGCCGGACAGGTCAAAGGGTAGGTGCCAGACTAAAAGGAACACCCTGGTCCTCTAGGTTGGGGGTTATGCAGTAGGCGAGTAACCTACTCATGTAAAAAAGCTAAACACTCGTAAGCTTCAAATGAAAAACTCACCGGACGGCCTTAATGGATCTCGACGTGGAAAGATAAGGAACGAATCCATTCGAAGGGAATTACAGATATTCAGCCTAAATGAAAAAATCACGGAATATCGCAACGATTGGAAAAACCATGTTCGACGTATGGCACGAGGGAGACTTCCAAGAACTGCCTTTTATTACAGACCAAGGGGCAAACGAGACTGTGGTAGGCCCAGAAAACGGTGGGGCGACCAAGAAGCCGGAACAGGCTATATGCCTAATCCTTGAAGAAGAAGAAGAAGAAGATGTTCAACATTATGTTTTTCGTAAGTGTGGATTTAGTATCAGTTAGGCAATTTTTACAGTCTTTAGCAACGATGCGTGAAACAATTTTTTTTCCTCACTTTCATCTTCTGTGAAAATATTATTGCGTTCTTGAATTAATATTACACCTTTTCCTGCAGCATCATTCACAAAAATTGTTCTGTCAAATTTTTCCATTCCTCTTGTAACATCCGAATTCATCCTTCCAAGTTGAAGCCTCTCTTAAGAAAATCGGAACTGATAGAAAATCGGGTAAAGAAATATTTTGTAACAGGTATTACAAAATATTTATCAGCTTCTAGCATAATTTGAGTCATAACTCTCTTAACCGTGGTTGGAATAATAGCATCTAATAAGGAAAGAGCCACAGTTTAGTAAGCCAAATTTAAGTTATGGTTTTAAAATTTTTTGAGAGTAACTTCACTGATGTCTGGATCAACATCCTGATAACTCATCAGGTGATGCATAAATAGAAAATCCGGATAGAAAACTTTAATAGCTTCCAGTAATAGAAAGCAGGTTCGAACGCAGACTCGAGCACAAGAAAAACGCAAAATGTTCTTAAAGAGTTCCTCTTCCTTTTAGATAGCTGAAACTGACCCTAAAATAGTTAAATCTTGCGTACACAAAGAGCCTTTAACATCTACCTAGCATTTTTTTTATAGTTCCTGGCTTACGAAATGATATCCCATTCTTTAGAATCCCAGTAAGAGTATTTATATAGCTAATTCTAACAAATCTCGATTATCATCACGCTGTTGTTTCTCAATAGAAAGGTGTTGTTTAAGAAATCCGAGCATTGTTGAGAATATATCATCAAATACTTCCAACTTTATCATATATATATATATATATATATATATATATATATATATATATATATATATATATATATATATATATATATATCATTTTTGTCAAATTTTGTCCTGGATTTCTGTCACTGTCATTAAAACCATCGTCGCTTGGGTTGTTTGAAGCAAGAAGCTAAATCATAAGCTGTTGTTGAGACATATTGTTATTCCATTTCTTCATAAGTTCTTTTCTTTCGATCAACTCCTTTTTTCTCTCCCCTTTTTGTTCTAGTTTTGGTCAGCAGCAACCATGGACCCCGGGCGTCCTTTTTCGCACTGAAGAACTCATAATTTCCTATCCTTTTCATTTTTGATCTCTTTCAAAGCACGCGCAATGTCAGAGAAATTATCCATAATTTCAGATCTCTCTCCTCAAAAAACCTTTTCTCCTCCTTTTTTCAACATAAAATTCTTGAAAAAAAAATTCTGTAATTGTTTCATGCATCATAGAGTTAGGCTAATTTATCAATTCAGTGTCCGCTCTTTTAGTAGGAATTTATTTATTTATTTATTTATTTTTTTTTTTTGCCAGAAAAAAGAAGTTCTTGAAGCAATATTGCTGTACTTCTTGCTTTTTTGTCATTGTAAAATAGAAAAAAAAAAACGCCTAAAACTTGCCCATTTGATGGTATTTTCACTTCAACAATTTGATTGGAAATGTAATCGAGAAGATCGATACAAAAATCTTTTCTTAACTTGCGTGAACAACTACCGGTAGACGTTGATGCTACGTTACAAGCCTAGTTTGGTCGTCAAAGTCAGTCAGGCATAAGTTACTAGCAGCACAAACCGCTCTTAAGTGAAAATTAGTGATCAAAGACAATGCTGTACTTGGTTAGAAAATAAGTAAATGAAGCACATTTTGTAAAAATAGAGTTACCGCACAAAGTGAAAATTAATGTTAAAAGATAAAATAAACGATACACATTTCATAAAAATAGAATTACAAATAAAGTTTATCTAATCACATTAAAAAAATTTATGGATTTATTTTGTAATATCAATAATACATTATCTTTCATAATCCTTTCACAAGTGTTTTCTCACATTCACTTAACAAAAGTAAATGCCATGTTATAGAAAACACTGCCTGCTAACAAATTTAATAAGACTCAAACTTAATATTATTTCTAATTAATTTTAAATACTCTTAAATGTATGCTTTCTTACAAACATAGCTCGGATAAAAACTAACGAAACTGTTGGGAGATTGTTGTAGAAATGATAGCAAAAACGTCATGAGTCGCGAACGTCGTTTTGACGAAAAAGCTTCGCTGCCTGAAAAGGAACCACATGAAAAGCGGGAAAGCCATGCAAAGTCACAGTAAAAATCAGTTTGAATAAAATAACACTTTTGACATTAAATAAAACCATCAAATATCCAAATCTGCTAGAAATTTGTTTTTAAACTTGGAAAAAGACGAAAAATTGTTTTTGCGGCGAAACTTCTATAATTTCATGCTATTTGAGCCCCCTTTTAAACTTTTCCGATTGAGCTAATATTTTGCACAAATCTTTTTTTTTGTTATTGTTGTTGTCGATTGAAACAAAATAGGGGGGTGGGAGATAATTTTTTACAAAGTTGAAAAATAAGACCCACCCTAATGTACAGGGTTAGCATACAAGAATATCCCAGTTTTAAAAATTTATACTGTATAAACTATTACGCTTACCACTGTAAATGGTACATAAAAATAAAGATAAACTGACCACGTTTTTCTGACGTAAATAATTACTTAAACGTGTACATTCCGCACTAACGCAGCCAGAAATTACTTCCAGAAGAGGTGTTTTGGTCACAGCAATTCTTACACGTGTATTAACTACTGTATTAGGATTGCCAACGATGTTAAAACCAAGACCTCTGTTTTTTTTAACCTTCAACCCATCCCCCCTTTCGCTGCGCCACGGACTTTCCGCAACGCTTTAATGGCCGTGCAGATGATGATGATGATGATGATTTACCCTTTTTGTGATGGCCAGCCAGATCCCCAACCCTAACCCCATATGATTTTTTTAATGGGGTTTCGTCAAAACAGTGTTCATACAACAGTACAAGAACTGGGAGATCGCATATGTGTAGCATTACGAAAAATTGGCAGTGAAACACTCCAAAATGTATGTTAATTGATGTGTGTCGCGTTACGAAAGGCGCGCACATCGAACATTTGTGAGTGAAAAAAAAACTTTCGCAGTTTTTCTTTATTTTCATGTATCATTTATAGTGTTAAGTGTAATAGTTTATGAAATATAAATTTTTAAAACCGAGGCATTCTTT